>NW_009710452.1:0-15654 GCF_000703405.1 Apaloderma vittatum | reverse complement strand
GGTTGAAACCTGTTATTTCTGATCCTTACCTTGTCTCTTTCCCAGCTTGTTATGTCTGTATTAACTCCAGTTATATGAAATGTCAACTTCAAAGTATTTTTGTTAAATACACAAGTAGAGCTTTGTATTTAACTAATTGTGAATTAATGTCTGTAGAGTGTGAAATACCGTTTTTAAAGTTGCTTTTACTACCCTTTGCATTTTTTTCTGTAAACTGTCTTTCACTGAAAGGACTACTACTCCCCACACCCCAAGCTCCTGTATTGTTTTATGCTTTATTGATGTTCTATCTTGTCTTTCATCTTACATCTGAAAAGCTTAATACTTGTTCTGTAAGAATGTAACACCTAGATGGCAATTTTAATGGCTGCTTGTACTCTGGCAGTAAAGCTGTAATGGCCTTTCAGTAGGGTCTTTTATTATTCTTAGTTGTTTTCCCTTATTTTTCTTCCCTAAGGCTTACTTTTGTACAGAACACTTTTGAAAAACCTTTGTGCCTTAAGTGGCCCAGGATGCCAAATATTATACACTCATCCTTTTACTAACACCTTCAGAGACTTCCTGGAACATCTACGAGTGTAGGTTCGTTGTGTTTTTGGGGTTTTTTTTTAAAGCTATCCCCTGTTCTGTGTATACAAACTGATTTGAAGCAATGCAGGCTAATATGGTTTGTATAAAGCCACTGTGCTTTGTGGAAAATGACTTATTTTTTAAAAGTAAAAAAGTGAAAAAAGCTGTAAAAATACAGCCTTGCTGCTAATGAAGCTGAATTGGACTTAAATACTAAGTAAGATGAAAACCCAGCTTTCCAACCTTGCCTAATGCTGCAAGCTACTCTTGAAAGTGATTATGAAATTTCTTAGTTTCTAGAATCCTGGAGCGTTCACCTGTATTTCCAAACTAACTATACCACTTAATAAAGGTTTCCAGCTCTGTACTGCCCTGCAGCTGAGGAAGGCTGTATCCCCCGCTGTCCTTCACATTAAGTGAATCAAGTCCATACTGCACCAGGCTAGTTCAGCTTAAGTCATTAATCTTGCAGCAGGGGTAGTTATTCAGCCTTGATTCAGTTCTTGAATTTGGCCATGGCTGTAGCATTCTCTGGTTACATTAATAACCAAGGTCCTTTCTGAACAAAAACTGACACTGAAAAAAAGCCTTCAGGGTTTAGCAAAAGGAATTTTGCTTTTTGTTATAGCTTCCCTTTGAATACAGAGTCATTTGTGCTTCTGATCTCTGATCAGATAATATTTTTTTTTTTAAAAAAAAACCAAACCCTAAACACCTCACAGTCCTCAAGTAAACCCCTGGCCTACAATAACTGCAGCTTAATGATGTGATGGAGAAGGCAGGTAGAACAGCATTTTACTTAAAAATTATTTCCACAGGAAATGATTTGATTTACATTTTTCACGAAATTAGTTCATTCACCAACTGGTTACAGAGGCTACATTTAATTAAAACTAGCCACACAGGTACTTCCTTTCTATTGCACGTTTAGAGTAGGTTCAAGTCCATCATGAGAAGTTCTTGCAGCCCAAGAGGATGGATGAGTTTAAGGTGATCATAAATGCACATAAGACTTCTGTAGCAATTGGATAAAATTTAATCCCGCAAAAGCTGCAATATACTGAAATGAGACAAGTGGCTTCAAAAGGAGAGCCATTTCCTAAAATCCTGACCGCTCATTCCATTGAGCGGCTGACCAAAGCTGCAGTTAGGATTTCTGCACTGGGGGCTGTGTGTAGTCCTTTGAGCCTGGTGGTGGCAGCGGGGCAGGGCCCGCAGGGTAGTCCCTAGGTCCTGCTGGAGGCAAGTCTCTGCTAGGAGAAGGTGTATAGTCTCTTGAACCAGGCGGGGGTAGCCGTGGGCCTGGAGGATAATCTCTTGGGCCAGGAGGACGTAGAGGTCGAATCGGAGGGTGCGCACGTCCATAGCCTCTTGGATCTGGAGGAGGCGGTAGTGGGCCAGGAGGCAGATCTCTCATTCCTAAGGGTGGGCCAGGTAAGAAATCTCTTGCATCTGGAAGTGGCAAGGGAGCACCATGAACTAGAGGGAAAACATGGAGTTAAGCGAAATCTTGGTTTACCCACAGTGGTGAAGCTCCTGACTCATTCCACATTTCTTCACTTTTTGGAGCAGCTCTGGGGTGGGGCACTGTCACATGCAGATCTGACAGGCCACGAATTACATTCTAGTGACTTTTGGCTGCTGGTTTCCAGTTTATACCAAACAAGGAAAACTACCTCCTCAATACCTTAGCAGTCTTGAAAAACTCCCATCTGACCAAGCTTATTGTGCAAGACAGCCAGACCCCACGACGTGTGGAGAAGCTGTTGGCTAATGCATGGCAGATCTCAGTTCTGCAGCAGCCTTCCAAGAAGCACAGTGAGAAAACTTAAGTTTTGGCACACGGCAATGTGACTGTACCTGAGGGCACTGGAAGAGGTCGAGGCCCAAAGTGCCCACGGAGAGGAGCTGGCAGCGGTCCGTAGCGAACAGGTGGTGGAGGTCCCATCACTGGGGAGGTCATGGTAGGTGTCCCAGGGAAAGAAGGTGGGCCTTTGGGACTAGTATTAGCCTGTGCAAGATTAGGTCATACTTCAGCATCTTACTCGCTGTAGGACATAAGTATTGATACTGCTGAACACCACAACCCACATGCCCAAAGGCCAAGATGTGAAAGAGGGGGGGCAGGGAAGAAAAGAAAAAAAAAACAGAAGAGAAAAAAAAACAACAAAAAAAAAGGAGAACAACAGAGAAACACACCCTAAAACTCATTAACCAAGTAAAAAAATCAGGAAAGTTATGCAATGCACCAGCATTGTCCCTTAACCCAGAAGACTGCTTGCACTACCTAGGAGTGTTAAGTGTACCTTCTGAGATGACAAATTTTCTTCAGCTAAAGATGTACTAAGGAAAAGTTCAATCCCTTTTGAAGTGTCCTTGGCAGACACCCCCTTGGTAAAGGGCCTGGCACCTTTAATTACATATGGAACTGTGCTTAAATACCACAGGTAAGTCAGCTTAAGATTATTGCTGTAGTCACTCCAAAGTGTTTGCCTGCAGTCCTTAACAAGAAAGATCTCATTTCCTGAACTCCATAAAAACACAGACAGCAAGTGTTCATCATTAGAGAAACCTTTTGAGACAGAGGTATAAGCCCTTGGTTAGTTTTGCAGAGCTTTTTGTTATTTAGCAGTTCAGAACACCAAGCCTGTTATTCCTCTCCATCAAAGCAAAGTAACACCATAATCAGCCTCTGAATACTCACTGTAGCTGGTTCAATAGATGAAGGTGAATCACTAGTTACACATGGGGCTTCAGACTCTTTGGGAGAAGATTGCTTTTTTTTTTTTTGACAGCAAATAAGGATAGTGACAGGATATAGACAAGACAGAACATGATACAGTTAAAGAAGCAGCAGGAAGTACAGTGAATCATGTATTAGGAATGTTTCCAGAAGGCTGGGGGCTTTTTCAGCTTACCACTCCATCCACGGCTGTGGAAGGGGAGGAGGTTCTTGGCCTACTACTGATCGAGGATGCGACAGCAGGCCTGAGATCTGTAAAGAGAGCCACAACTGCATATGTTGCCACACATGAGGTAAGGATCATGGTTTTTAAATTACATTTCTTAAGTGAGAGAATAACTGAAAAAGTTGCAGCCGATTGCAGGCCACAGAACTTACCAGAAACAGACATCCTTCCAGGTAACTCAGGTGGCCCTCGTGGAACTGGGGGCCCATCTACCACTGTACCTTAAGGGAAACAACAACCCCAGAGATCCTCAACACGTGCCTGAGCTATTTATTTAAAAAAAACAAACAAAAAAACCCCAAACAACCCCCACCACTTATCTGTGTATTAATAAAGCAGGTATCAATAGAATCATAGAACAATTCAGGTTGGAAAAGACCCTTGGGACCATCGAGTCCAACCATTAACCCTACACTACAAGGTCACCCCTAAGTCATATCACTCAACACCGCATCTACGCGACACTTAAACACATCCAGGGATGGCGACTCAACCACCTCCCTAGTCAGTCTGTTCCAGGGGCTGACCTCTCTTTCCATGAAGAGTTTCTTCCTAATGTCCAGCCTAAACCTGCCCTGTTGCAACTTGCAACCATTCCCCCTGGTTCTGTCCCTGATTACCTGTGAGAAGAGACCAGCACCAACCTCTCTACAATGTCCTTTCAAGTAATTGTAGAGCGTGATGAGATCCCCCCTCGGCCTCCTCTTCATCAAACTGAACAGACCCAGCTCCCTCAATCGCTCCTCATAAGGTCTGTTCTCCAGGCCCTTCATCAGCTTTGTTGCCCTCCTCTGCACTCGCTCCAACACCTCGATATCTCTCTTATACTGAGGTGAATACTTAACACTATCCCTAGAACCAAAAAATCACTCTCAGCCTTCTTGGGTTTGTCCAGCCTATGCCATTCTATGATTCTATAGTTATCACAGAAAAGAAGTTTCACTGCTTACCAAATTCACCTCTTGAGCCTTCCCTTCGAGGTGCAGAAAGGGGCCAAGGAGGAACTTCTATCATCTGTGTGGGGGATGGATTTCCTCCACCCACAGGTGATGGACCAAAAGAGCCATCTCTGCTTAAGGGCTCTTTCCAAAGAGGAAAACACACTTGATTTACTTTTCTACAATTTATCATAGCCTTATTTTTGTAGGATATACTGATTCAAAGACCAAAATTTTGGGAGAAACAGCAGCATTTACCTCGTCGCGGTGGGACTTGGCGATCAGGTCTGCCTGGAGTCGGCTTTACAATTAATGGTCTTTGATGCATAACAATTTTTTGGTTTACTTCTATTAATCTAATTTTAAAAAATAAAGGTTTTTTTGTTATTCAAATAATACACGTGACATATTTGTTGTAATGTAATAAAGCAAACTCTGCTGTATAATGTTACAGCTTTCACCAAGAAATCTTATTTTAACCATCAAACAGTTGAACAGTAGTTTAAAAATTAGCAACCCCAATATGCACTGCACATTCCGAGCAAGCAGGCTAACAGAGCACCTTGCATTGTTTGAGCTCCTCCTCTCCCAAGCAACACGCTGCATGTTCAAAGAGCAACAAAAACAGTCCACGCTGTACTTACTTCTGTCTCAGATTGGCTACTTCTCTTTTTTCTTCAGCTAGAGCTCTCTCAGCAGAGCGGGCAATAAGCTGTTAGGGAAAATTTTGCCAATTGCATTAACTGTAGCAGCCTGAAGTCAAACACAAATTGTTTGCATCAGAAAAGGAAGAACATGCTCACCCAATTGTCATGTGCCTTTTTCTCATGAGCAGCAATCTGAGAAGAAATGAAGCATTTTATTTTATTTTGTCCAACTACTAGTATTTCCAATAACTCACTACAGAGCATTGGAATGATGTGGTAAAAGGGACACAATAGCCAGCAAGGAAGAAGTTTACCTGTTTTTTATAAGATCTCTCTGTTTTTTGCAATTCTTCTTCCATATCTTGGATCCTTTGCCTGTGGAGAAGGAAAAAGAGGGGAAGAAGAGAGGCTTAAATGAATTTCCTTCGACAGCCAAAATAAAGGAAAACAAGTCTTTAGAAACTGAAGTTACTTGTAAACTTTCACTTCTTCGATGGCAAGCACAGCTTTTTCATCTGCAGCAGACAATTTCTGCTCCTTCTCCTGACGCTCATACTCTTCCTGGGTTAGCTTTCTGCATAGGACAAAAAAATAATTTCCACCATCATACATCTATTATGACTCAAAATCAAGCTATTCCCTTGCTAACAACAGTGATACCAGAATCTACAATAATGCATGAGAATACAGAGAGAGAATAGAGAGACAATAAAGACATTTAAAAAAAAAAAAGACATAAATACTGTCTTTTGAAACTAACAGACAAACCCTTTGGATATAAAATCTGAAAATTAAGGACAGGGAGTTGACGGCAAAGTCCTGTCAGCATCTAAGGACTGGTCAGAATCTATTTAAGCGCAGAGTTCACCTCTTCAGATACTGTAGTTTGCTCACCAATTCTACAGATGGCAATCCAGATTTACAAAAGTACAAAGAAATATGCAGAACGGACATCTAACCAAGGGAAATGAAGAAACCAACATGTAGTGAGAAAAGCGGAATTTAGAGCCCAGGTGACAAACACACTCCAATAGCCATCAACCATGTGGAAAGAAGCTTTTTTCCAAGTACTCTCCATACCAATTTACTACACAACCAGTTTCCAGTCTTTTGATAACCTCACAGTTTACTACTGTTTTTATTTTGGACATTCTTCTGGAACTATTTAAGAGGTCCATAATGTATGCCTAACTTACAAGAGCTATCCAGCAAAACTGGAACCATTAAAACACTAGTAAGTTAACTATTGTCCATAGCCGCATCAACATCATCCATTTCCTTGGCTATATGTGGAAACGGTTTTCCAGGAAAAAAACCTGTAGGAAGTCCTTCACTCTAGCCAAGAAGCAGTAACATGCAGTGTAAGTTCCTAAAAGTTTTTGGAGCAAATAGAAATCCTTCAGAGAAGTCAAGTTTTCCCTGAAAGATGGATGCTCCCTAATATGTTTATTACACCTCGATCCTGAAGTCATAAGGTCAGGCAGTTTCCCTACTGAGGTCCTGCACAGCCTCAATTCCCTATCTTGTTCCAGCCCTGTGCTCCAACCTTCATATTCAAACCTCAGAACTTTCAGTTGCTTCCCCACTGCAATTTCAGCTCTCCTATAGAATTTAGCTGAAAATGTCCCTGAATTCTCTCAAATTTTCCCTGCAAAATAACTAAAATAAAGGACTGAACACAGATATGCAATAGTTCTTCACTGCTAGCAATTCATTCATCTCAGCTGCCACCACCAACTCAGCCTTAATTCAGCCCTTGGAGAATGCAGAAAGCTCACAAGGGTAACATACAAGTTTCTACATTGTGAGAATTAGATTCACTGAACTGAGGGTCAAGTAACTGAAACAAATCTTAACGACCACTGTATTCTCCTTGTCATTTCTGGAACAGAGCAACCACCTACATAGTAGGTGGCAATATTGTGTGTGCAAAGTGACATTCTTTTTAGATTCTCTGGAATGGCAGAAAAAGCAAAAAGGGGTACTACCTTCAACCATACCAGAACAGCAGTCACCACCTTTCACTTCAAATATAACTTGAAAAAAAAAATTTGGATAGTGCCTAAGATATACTGTGTTGTGGAAGAGTAACAGAAAGCTTACTTCTGGAGCGCCATCTCCTTCTCCCGGTAGAGTTCACCAAGAATCTCCACTTTCTGCTGCAGTGATTTGCATTCATTTTCTAGTCGAGCCTTGGCCGACTGGAGCGAACAGGAGTCGTGTTCCAATTTTTTTATCTGCTCTGTTGTTAAAGCAAACGTAGGTAAGGAAGTTGAAGGAAGTTGCAATGAGAACTGTTACGCCACTCAAAACACTCTGTTTCTTTTTAAATGACAAACAGCATTTTATCCTCAACAATTCTTTTCCTAAGCCTACCTTCTAGCTCATGTCTTGCTTTTACTTCATCACTCAGTTTGGATTGCAGAAGATTTCTGTCTTCTTCAGCTATGGATAACATAGTTTTTACCTGGGAAGAGGAGCAGAAAGCATAGTTTTTACCTGAGAAGAGGAGCAGAAAGTTTATTATCTTAGGCATAGCAGTAATGTGACTGTGTTTATTAGATATCTTGTGCATCATACCCTTGAGACATCCATCATTTGCTTAATCTGAGTCTTCATCTTCTCACTCTTATTATCTAGAAGAGAAAAATACACTGTTTTCCCTGGTTTTTATCCTCAACTCCCTGGTCTCTACAACTGTGAAATAATACTCCCTCTACTTTAATTTGGGATAGGTCTCCTTACATGGTCAAAAAACAAAACAAAATAACAACAAAAAGAAGACATAAAGGTGAGGAACAAGGCACAATAGCAATTCCATAACCTGCAGAAGAGAACTATTATTCCAAAAGGCATTGGGAAGATTTCTTCACCTTCTTCCTGCTGCCACATGTTAATGAATGCAGGGTCTGTTACTGGTCAAGTTGCTGATTGTTATTGGTCAAAACCAGTTGTTACTGGTCACGTTACTGGTCAAAATCAAAAAGTATGTATTTCCAGCCCACATACTTAAACAAAACACCAAAACTCAGGAGTTCAAATACAAGAGATATAGCAAATACATCTGCAACATCAGGAAGGACAAACTGCCTGAGTAGTTTTGAAAACATCTATTTCAGTCTTTCAGATTTAAAAGGTGTAATTACCTAAATTAATTATCTATCCAGACAAAAGCACAAAACTTATTAAAAATTCATATTAAAAATAAACATAGCATAAGAAGAAAGCTGAGATTTTCAGCTTTCAGAATGTTCATAATTACTAAACTTTATATGCAATCTTTAAAACTCTGCCATTAGACTTACAATACACCTAAAAGACAACCTGAAAGCAATTCCTGGCCTTCCTAACAGTTTCTCCCACTAGGAGAAATTTCGTCTCTTCAGCCACCGGCAGTTAGAGGCACAGATTCCCCTTGTTCCCCATATGACACAACATGAACACGCCACCACATGTGTTTTAGCCAGCGGGTGTACCAGCCAGCAGGCAGGATTACTGTACCTGGCACCTCTCCATTGGCCCGATCACCTCCCGCGCTCCATTCACACCCTTCGCCATCCTTCTTGGCCTCAGAATCCATGTCGAGCTGCTTCAGCTGCATAATGCAGTTAGTTAAGACCTAGTGATGAAATCAAAGGTTCACTGAAAAAGAATTGCTCTGCATTTTGTGAAGTATTTCCAAGTAATTTTATGACATGCAAGTTTTAAAGCAAGCTTGATACAAACAACCTACTTTGATTTCACTTTCCTTGTAGGCAAGTGCTTCTTCTAGGTCTTTCTGCGATTTCTGATACAGTTTGATCTGCTCACTGAGCTCAGTATGCCTCTCACTCCAACCTTCAGCTTCTTTTAGCAGCTGTATGCACACCAAGGCAAGATGATTACTTGTTTTATTTTTAGTACAGAGTACACGTAATTAAAATCTATTTTACTGCGAGCTCTGGTGATAACTGATCACCACAGATCACAGATAAAAGGTAAACTTCCCAGTTATCACACTCCTCACTAGGCCATTGGTAGAACTGGATGCTGGGAATCTTTCTGCAGTTTCCATTATTAGGCAATTTTACAAATTTGACATTTTCTCAGCCAATATCCCAATGTCAGAACCAAACTGCTCACACATTTCAAAATAGGAGGAATTAATTGCGGTCCAGAGGTAATCAAACCACACTCCTTAAAATTCCATCTACTTCATATACAGAGAAAAAAACCAGTTATTTATAATTATTCGTAAAAAGAACTGTCATGACATTTCAGGGCTAAGGGTCCTCCTGATTTAGCTTCAGAATTGCTTTTTTGGCAACTCTTTACCATGACTTCCTTCAGTTCTTATCCCAAGTAGCAATCTCCCGATCACGCAGCAACTACCACATCAGCAGACTTTCTGTGAAGCTGCTGACAAAATCTGAATCACTGGAACTGGGAAAGCGTTCATACTGAGGACATGTGGCTCACTTGCACAAAAAGCCTGAGCAGGCAGGCACACAGGGTTTTAATTTTTATCATGATAATATGAAATGTGGAATTCTGACACGTTAAGAAAACAGAGACACACTGAAGTTAATACTCAAGAAAACCAAGAATATAAAGCCCTAATATTTCATTCAAAAATCACCTGCCTGGGCATAACTTACTTGCTCTTTGCTCTTTTTCAGCCTAGCATTCTCTTCCTGCACGTGATGAAGTTCAGATTTCACCTTTTCTTCACTTAACTTAACTTCATTAAGGGCTATCTGCATCTATATATGAAAAAAATTTTAAAAAGGAACAAAAAGACAAAGTTAAACTGTAATGGGAAAAAAGCTATATAATACATGGTAAAGTGAAAAAGAAATATAGATAGATAGATAGATAAATATATATACATATATGCACAAACAACACAGAATCTGCCAAGTTAGCGTTTTCTTTTACATCCTAGATATGAATTTTCCTGGTACAAGAACTTTTGACTGTTGAGAGGGCGCAGATGATGCTTTACCTCTGAAAGCTCTACAGAATGCACAATGACAGCCTCTTGAAGTTTCTTCATGGACTTCCGGGTTTCAGAAATCTACATAAGAAAAGGTTATGTATTTGTATTAGTCTGGTGCACACCATAGCCTGAGTAATTAATTTTACCTGTGTAAACTGGAAGCGTAAAAGGAAAGTCAAAACACCACTGAATTTCCATTTAAAGCAGTCATTAGACTAGCAGCAACAGAGCACTGCCTTAGCAACAAGGTAAGAAACAGAAACATACAGCACATAAGAATTAACGTCCCTCTGTGACTCTGCCTGTTTGTTGGTGGGTAAGTTCCCTGTACACCTGCACAGTCTAGAATGAAAGTAACACATGCTGCTGTAATTAGCAACAACCTTTGATCAAAACAAGACCAAAGACCTTGTTTGGAGATTACCACAAAAATGAGGCCTTAAAATGTAGGGGGAAAAAAAAAACAAAAAAAACCAACATAAATACCTCTAGACAACAAGAACGAGGGGCAGCTGAGAGATCTTCACACTCACTATAGAACTAGATGATTTGTCTAAGTATCAGAAACCATCCCTTATCAATCTGAAGCCTTCAGCTCATATTGTTAAGGAACTTCCTGGCTCCAGCTAGGAACTGTTAGGCTAGCCCATGACTTGAACATACTCGTTTGTGTGTGAGAGCACATAATCACACAAGTCCATCAAGATCTTAAAAATAATAAATATTACAATAATATAATAATACAATCAAGAAATCCTCCTCCTTGAAGAACCTGGAACTCCAGTTCTCTTTTTGAGGTGGTTTATCTTGTTTGCTCTAACTCTACCACTTTACCCACCAGCTCATGACTAGCTTTTAGGACATATTATGTTAAGAATAATATAAGACGTGAGTGTGATTGCTCTTACCTTATTCTGTTTCTTCTCTTTCTTTTTTCTCTCTGTTTCAATCATTGCATGCAGACTTTTTACTTTGTCAGCTAGCAGACGATTTGCTTCTTCACGTCCTTTGACAGTGTCCTAAAAAAAATAAAAGGAAAAAAAAAAGAGACAGAGTAAAAGACCAAACAAAGCAAGTTATTTTACTGATGTTTTTGCTTTCAGTACAAGCTGAAAGTAAGGCTTACCTTAAGCCCTGCAGTTTCATCAGAGAGAATGTCTTTTTGTTCCTGCACCACCTTCACAGATTCCTTTGCTTCCTTTATCTAAGTACAGAAACAACCAAAACAGAACTGAGGAAATCGCCAACATAATATTCAGTAAGAACATAAAACAAAAATGTATTAGCTGTTGCATTGACTGTATCATCAAACTAATAAAAGCAAATTAGGAAAGAGAGGATAAGAACCTACAACAGTACCTTTTGATCATATTCTGTCATCTTTTCTAAGATCTCTGCTCTTTCTTGCAGAAGGTTCTTAATCTTTTCAGCAAGTTGCTTTTCAGTCACTAGGAAAAAAAAGAAAGCTTGCAGTAATTGTACTGCATATCACTACTAACACTACAGGGAACATTTTCAAGTAAGGACTATGGCATAAATCAGGACAGTGCCAATTCCCTGGCAGGCAGCCTTTTCTGCAGGACTCTAAGCACCTCCAGCTTTCATTTAAAGTTAGGATTGAAAAAAAAACTGTAAAGCATTGCACATTGACATCTTGCATCCACTACACAGAAAGTACAGCAGAGTGGAGTTAAGATGCTTGCTACAGACAGACGAGGTGTGTTCAAGGGAAGACTCAGCAGTGAGGACCATCTCAACACTGCCGTTCCAACACTTAGGGAGATGCAACATCTTCCCTAACAACCACCTTTCTGCTGTATTGAAACTGAATGTTTGGTCAGTGAAGATAACGAGATGAAAACCCTGACAGACCTACTGGCAACAGAAAAGAGGCTGTCAGCTAGCAGACTGCATCGGTAAGGCTTGAGGAACTGCACTGCTCTCTAACACATCTTAAAAGGGCTGTGACTGAGCAACAGTTTTTCAGGTATGCATTTGTTCCTCAACTTAAACAAGCTGCCAATAAACCCTTAGGATTCAACAAAAAACATTACCATACTTAAATTATTTTATTGCAAATTAAAACACATCCAGCTGTTGTTCTCCTTCAAAGTCAAACCACCCCTGCATTTCAACACCCCAAGCTCCACTTGCCTCACATCAAATCCTGCAGCACAAACAGGAAGCACTGGTTGTTCCAGCTGCATCCCACTGGGTGCAACCGCAACTGCTCCTTCTCCTCCTGCATGAGGGCTTCTGGGCCAGAGGGTCCCCAGCCCTCCCTCCCCTGGGGAGAGGAAAGCCAACAAGGGACTGCCAGGGTATAAGACAGTTCTCAGCAGTTTAAGGGGGTCAGGAATCCTTGCATTAGCTTGTTCTCCCAATTTTACTACTGTCACAAAGAGTGAATAATCAATTTTATCTTTGGGACTCCAAAATTAATCTATCTTTCAAAGTATTTTTGTCACTGTTAATATTCCTCTATTTTACATGAAGACTTGAATAAAAGATGATCTTTATCATACTTGAAGAATATCTATTTGCTCTTAGCCTTAGTAACTTCTATACGTTATCATACTGAAGAATATTGAGTGGAGGTGGGAAGAATAGACCTATGCTTCTCGTTTTTTAAAGGATGAGCTGCTAAGTAATTCCTACACCACCAATAACAATACATTTCCCCCTTCAATGATTGTTTTACAGTACAGAAATCACCTTACAGATCTAAGATGATGTTTTTTCAGCTCATCAACTCCACATTAATTGTACAGACAGCAGCTGCACTATAACTACAATGAAAATAGGAATGACTATTTGGGAGGAAGAAAGAGGTGAAAACTTCCTGTGAAGAAAATTCTTTGGTATTTTTATTTTGTATTAAGTTATGAATTTCAGCAATCGCCCTTCTTTAGAAATATATTTCTATTCCATTCAGCACATTTTCATTTCATATATCTGAAGCTAAAGAAATGGTCTTGGAAAAAGCGACGTGCTAGCCACCGGAATATCTGTATATTTAGGTCCACATTTAGAAGGTTTCTTTGCAACTGCACAGCAGTCAGTTTCAGGCTCCACTCAATCCAAAAAGGCAAGAGGAATTAGCTACTGCTCTTTGTGAGAAGCAACAAGCAAAAGTAGATCCAAAAATCAAAATCAACTATTCTCCATTACCATCTTTCCAGTAAACCAATGGATCACATCTACGTTGAACAAAGTGAAGCTTATCCTTGTCCTTTAACCAGCAGGTGTGAGCTGCTTTGTTTCTCCTAATCAAACCATTATCAAAACTAAAATTTAAATTCTCAGATTCAAGGAAGTATCATTTACTGGCCTAGCCTACAGCACAACCTTAGACTTAGCATCCTCCCTGAAAGGTAGTGAATACTTGGTCCTCTGATACAATCTTTAAAATTTTTACAAGCCTAAGCATCAAGTACACTGAAAGGTACAGAGAAACTCACCTTGATACATTCTACTCTTTACCTACAGAAAAAGGAAAAAAAAAAATTAGTGAAAAAAGTGGTTAAGTTAAAAAATTTATTAATTTTCCTTGCAGTGAAAAGGCACCACTTATACGCAGATTAAAGAAGCATGTGGAAAACATATCTATTGCTGCCAACAAGAGTGTTGAATAACACTACAAACAAGCTTAAGCTGTTTTCTAATAAAAGCTTCCAGGCTAATGCCCTGTCCTAGAGCCTTTGTAAACGCCCGTTTACTTGGTCACTAGAAGGATTGCAGTAACTGCCCACATCTGATTTGCAACAAAGAAAATGAAGCCATTTCACATCAAACGGCTGTCATGAACTTGGAAAGACAAAAAACATTTGCATCCCAGTGCTGATCCTTCTAAAGCAATGCATGTTTTCATGACCATTGCTCATTTCCAAACTAACACTGTTAAAGGAGAATTTCAGAAGCTTTCTTTTTATGCTGTTACATTAACATTAGTTTTCACTTGAAACTGACCAAGTGCTGACAGGGAGGCTGGATTAAAATGATCTCTAAGGTCCCTTCCACTCTATGATTCTATGATAAGTGTGTTCAATATCAAAACTAAGCAAGGAAAGATCTACCAGTATTGTTACAGGTCAAATTTATTTTCAATTTATTTTTGCCAAACAAAGATAAAATACTCCACAAGCTTCCAGAGCATATCATCACTGAACTGGACAGCTGTAAAATAAACTCTTCTATCTAATTTGCATTTATCAATTCCCAAGGAGACACACACTGGTACACTTGAGAGCTGGTGACAGTATTCTTCTTGCAGAAAAATTTATCCATGTAGGAAAGAGGCTAAATGTCAAGTAATTTTTTTGATCTCCAGATCAGGTGTTTAAGTTTCTAAATGCGGCACCTAAAAGCAGCTGGACAATATGAAGTGGGAAGGATTAACTGTGTTTTGGAGATAGTCAGCAACAGGCTCACGCACATGGAAGGCTTCTCATTTCCAAGATATGCTGACCCTTTCCTCGTCCTTTATTTACATCACACTCCCCTATCCTGCTTTTGAAACTCTCTCTCAAGAAATGTTCAATTAATAGCTTAAAGGAAATGTTTCACAGTCCAAATAAAATTGCAACTTAGTTTAGCTATTAAGCCTAGCATTCAATTCATATTAACACTCTAAATGCAAAAAGTAAAAACATGAAATACAGCATATTGCTTTGACCCTGGTAATGCTGCAACAGTTTAACCACATTAAAAATAGCTCAGTAAGTGAAACGCTAGCAGTATATACTCACTGAAAGGCAGGTTCTCCAAAAAATTATGGCAAGTGTGGCAATTCCCACTAAGGCAGTGACAATAACAGGCTCCCATGGAATTCCATGGAAATCAGGCCCAGGACGAATTTCCTCAGGCAGGGCAGCAACCAACTGAAAGCCAACAGCATTGACAACTATGAACATTCAATACTCAGGCAAAATAAGCAATCTGCCAAATGCTTTCATTCCTCTCCTAAAATCAGAGAACCATCTAGAGCCTTTTTGCCGTTTTTCTGTAAACTGAAAAACGAAAATGAAGAAAACCACAAGGCAGCTTGATGCTTGCAGTTCAGCTCAAGAGTCTGAGTATCCGGAAGCCACCTGACAGTTACAACCTGCTGGCAAAGAACAGCTACACCAAAATAAGCCAATACACATATTTTGTGTTACGTGGTGCTAGTAGTTATTTGAGCTGCTTCCAAATAAAGCCGTAATGATGGAAAAACATAATAAAAAAGGAAAGAAAAAAGAAATAAAAGCAGCTTTACATCCAGCTTCTACTGGACGTTTGTAACAGCTCAGACCTTTTACCGGCTGCCACCCTGCTCACAGGGTCATATGTCATGTGTCTCGTCACACGACTCTCTGAAAGGCCAGAGAGCACCAACCACCTTAAAAAAATAAAAAAAAAAGAAAAAAGAAAATGTAAAAAAAAAAGGGGTGAACACTTGGTACAGTTTACAGAGGCCGACAGGGACATGGCGCCCAGAGGAAAAACCAAACCATACCTGCCAGGTAAACATCGCTGCCTTCTCCCCGGCCACAGCCGACAGAAGCATGAGA
>NW_009710451.1:431-1450 GCF_000703405.1 Apaloderma vittatum | reverse complement strand
CAGTGGCCCACCAGCACCCCCTGATGTCCCATCACCACCTCCCGATGTCCCACCACCACCCCTCGATGTCCAATGACCAAGCCTTGAGGTCCCACCACCCAGCCTTGATGTCCCACTACCACCACCGATACCCACTGTCGTCTCTTGACATCCCACCACTGACCCACAGTGGCCCACCAGCACCCCCTGATGTCCCACCACCACCTCCCAATGTCCCACCACCACCCCCTGATGTCCAAGGACCAAGCCTTGATGTCCCACCACCACCACCGATACCCACTGTCCTCTCCTGCCATCCCACCACTGACCCACAGTGTCCCACCACCACTCCCTGACATCCCATCACTATCCCGGTGTCCCACCATCATCCCCTGCTGTTCCACTGTCCTCTCCTGATGTCCCACCACCACCTCCTGATTCCCACCATTACTCCTGTCCCACCGACAGCCCTTGATTAATGTCCCGCCACCCCTCCTCGTCCTCTTTGTCCACTCTGCTGCTTGGTCTCCCCTCCTGGTGTCCCACCACCGATTTTTGATGCCCCGTCACCACCCCCTGTTTCCTCACCACTGCTCCTCAACACTCTCCTGCTGTCCCACCACTGTCTTGTGATGTCCCACCACCTGCCCCTTCCCGTGTCCCCTGCTGCTGTCCCCGTACTGACCTTCACGCTGAAGGTGATGGCCTCCATGACAAAGACGCGGTCTGGGAAGATGCTGGCCACCTCCTCCACGCTGTTGAAGTACTGCACGGGCTCACGGATGTCCCGGTCCTGGTCCAGAAGCTTGAACTTCCCTGTGTGGGACAACCAAAGCCACGGTGGTGAGAGGAGCCCCTCAGAGAATCAGAGAATCACAGTTTTGGCTGGAAGAGACCTTGAAGATCATCGAGTCCAACCTTTTCCCAGCCCTGTCAACACCACTAAACCAAGTCCTTCAACACAACACCCACCCGTCTCTTAAACACCTCCAGGGATGGTGACCCAACCCCCTCCCTGGGCAGCCTGTGCCAGTGCCTGA
>NW_009710451.1:0-210 GCF_000703405.1 Apaloderma vittatum | reverse complement strand
CCCCAGCTGGGCAGCCGCCTCTGGACCCCCTCCAGCACCTCGATGTCCCTCCTGTATGGAGGGACCCATCTCCAGCCCTTGGCCCCTGGGACCTGCTGGGACCCACCTTGGGGCCGGCACGACCCTTTGAGGGGGCAGCCACCCTTGAGGAGGGCCTGGGGGTCCCTGTCACATTTTGGGGGGGGTATTTCTCTGTGTCCAAGTGCTGCG
>NW_009710450.1:0-1090 GCF_000703405.1 Apaloderma vittatum | reverse complement strand
CTGGGATGAGGGGGAAAAGAAAAAGAAAAATCAAATTTAAGAGGGGACGAACCCCCTGGGACAGCTCGGTGGTACCCGGGCATCTCTGGAGCCTGGTGGAGCTTTGGGAGCAGAGGTGACAGCAGGGCACGAGGGGTGGGACGGGCTGGCCGTACTTCTTCCCACTGTTGTGGGACCCCCAGGCTGCGAAGAAGGGGGTGCTTTTTTTTCAGCTCTTTGGAACATTTTACATCACCCATCCATGCACCGGCATTGTTTTTTTTTGGATTTTCGAGTGGGGTGAGCAAAAACGTGGTGGGGGTCCCCCACAGGACCAAAGCCACTTTGCATCCAGCCCCACAGAGGGAGAGAAAGTCTGAAAATCCCCCCAAGCTTAATTCATCCACGGAGCTTGAGGAAATTCATTTCCCTTTTTGGGGTTTAAACACATCTGCCCATTCTGAAACACCCAGGGGATCGCGCCGCGATTGCCCACCCTTTTTAACTGCCGCTCTCGCGAATGGCGGCGCAAAACCAAACAACAATTTATGGCAAAGACCGTGGATTTTTGTGTCTGGTCTGTGGTCTCAGAGAGTACGTTCTCCAAGTGGAGTTTCCTACAGAAGCCGAAGGAGCCAAGACGGTTGCGGGTGGGTTCTCACTTGACACGTCTCCCCCCGAGATGATCACGCCAGAAGTCAACCCGAGTTTACCAGCACGGAGGAGACCAGGAGCAGCCTGAGGTCCCTTCCCTCAGTACCACGGTCCCACCAAGAACGGGGACACCAAGAATGGAGGGAGGCTCCCGACATTTTTTTTTTAGAGTGTATTTTGCAAGATTGGGAATTAATAAGGAAAAACCATCATCTGGAGAGTTTAGGGGAAACTACCGTCACCCTCCAGCTCTCGTTTCCCTCCCCAGGAGACAGGGTTGGGTTTATGATACAGAAGCAATAATTCACATTTCAAGGGGCACCTGCGAAACAGGAGCCACCGTGCTGCGAGCAGGGTAGGGAGGCTGGGGCTCAACCAGCTGGGGCAGCGATGAAGATGGAGGGTCAGCACCCCAATTTTGCTCCCCCTGAAGGACCCACCACCCTTGGCAGGACCC
>NW_009710449.1:10690-21766 GCF_000703405.1 Apaloderma vittatum | reverse complement strand
AGCGGTTCCTCGAGGCACCCTCACCTCTGGTGACGCCGAGGTGGTTTGTTACCACTGCAGGCGCTTTCCGTGAGTGTCCTGGGAAGAAATTTAAGGTTTTGCCTCAGCCTTGTGAAGCTGCTGCTGCTGTCTCAGGTGAAGGCGTCTGGGACAATCGCAGGAGAAGGGCTGCACAGCGTGCGGCCGGCTCCCCAGGCGAGTTACACCGCGGAAACTAAAGCTGAAGCACAAGTTCCGGGGTGAAGGCTGGGTCCTCCCTTAGGGTTAATTTTGTGCTGTTCAAATATTTCAATGCCCTCGTCTTTGTTCCACATTAAACAAAGATTTCTACTTTGCTACAGGTTTGCACATAAGAATTACAACTTCGTGAGAACTGGGTGGCACTTATCACAAGAACTACTTATTTGCAGCTTCCAATTTCATTCCCCCTTCTGCTAGAGAAGAAGGAAGTTAGGCCCAGAAATGAAAGATAGAAGAAAACTGAGGTCTGAGTTCAAAATAGCAAAGCATCAGGGGACAGTACTAACTTTGTGAAAGAATTATTAACATCTGGGCAGAGTATTATGGTGCAGTATGATCTGAGCTCCACACAGAACAGTTCAGTTGCAAGGGACCTACAACAATCATAGAATATAGAATCATAATAGGTCATAATCATAGAATAATAGAATCATAGAAACATCACAGCTGGAAAGGACCTTAAGATCATCAAGTCCAACTGCCTATGTAACTCCTGCAGTGCATATAGAGTATAGCCATATATAGGTATACTGTACATATGCATCATGTGTATGGTTTACGTATGTATCTGTACTATATACTATCGAATATGAGTGTGTATATGTATACTATATACCTATAGTATATAGGTGTACCATATATAAATATAATGGTAAATGAAAATGTGCAGCCTCAGCTAAGCACCAATATGTAAAATACAGAAGGAAAGCAGAGCTTGTATCTGTTTCTCTCACATACAACACTGAGCAAGTCTAGAAAATGGCAGATGTGAGAACAAGAGTCAGGTGAGAAAGCAAGGCTCCCAAGAAGAAGCAGGAAGAGAAATCAAGGCTAATGCTGTTGTCAGAGGCAGAAGAACAGGAAAAGTCACAGGAGCCCGCAAGAAACAAAACAAGGTTAGGGGAAGATGGATCAGCTGCAGACTGAAAATACGGAGAGTCACTTTTGGATTTGAAAAGCTGAGGGAACTGAAGCGTACCTTCTGAATACCACTCACTGGTTGATATCTCACACAGATGAAGCTGTCCAGCATAAAAACAACTGTGATATTAGTAATACAGAGCAGCAGCTTCTTGTGTTGTTCATCTCCATTTAAAACATTTCCCTGGCAATTTTGTATTAACGGTTTATCATGTTGTAGTTTTGGTGGGCAGTCCAGGCTAACAATGTGAGGTATGTGTTTGTACAGTAATATGAAAGGGAAAAAGAGATTGAAGGGCATTGTTTTATACTAACTACATTTTAAAAGTAAGAGTCATACCAATTGGTCCACAGGTTCAGAGAATTTTCATGAATATGCAAGAGATTTAATTAAAAATAGAACATGCCCTAATTACATAATTATGCAAGAGAACTGATTCAAAGGAGCCACTCCTGTCCTTTGAAAAAAGAATATTCATTGCTTTCTTCCTATCACACATTTGCTTTAAAAGATTTCCTGCAATTAGCTGCTTACCCGAGGGATCTGAGCATCCCTGAACAAAGCAATTACTCCAGCTATGACCCCGATTCATAGTACGCTGGCTAATCAAGTATGTACACGCCAGCAATTTCCCACATAAGCAGCACACACTATAAGCTCTCTCCTGCAGGAAGGCTGATTAGCTCAGTGGAACTGAAGTGCAGCATTACCCTCCTCTGTTTGTGACACACAGCAGCAGAAGAGACTTGGTGAGCGTGCTTCCTCCTCGAGCTTCTGTCTGACCTGAAATATCACAAGAGTTCCACTCCAGTTGGATCTTGCTTTCCCTGTCTCATCTACATAAGAATTATCCAAGTTCACCTAGCCCATATTTCTAACTTCTCTTAGGGAACTAGATTCATTATACACCCTGCTTTTAGGATGAAATTGTATGGACATGCCATCTCTTGAGTGTTCTTCATCTGCCACCAACAAGGTTGACGTGGTTTTCTAGAGACACATGAGTGAATATTAAAACAAAAACCCCAAACACATTATTTACAATGCCTAATTCTTTATTCTCAATATACCCATTTCCCTCCTCTCCCAGGAGAGAGAAGGAGGTTTGTAGTTTACAGTGGGAGAGAAAAAATGCAAACAGTTCAACTAGTGCAGCACAAAGCTCTTGGGTTTTGAGGTGAAACAGTTTGAGAAATACACACAGCAAACGAAGATTCAGTTTAACTGACATCCACGAATAGAGTAAGCCAGTATGAAGAGATTCAGGTTAACTTCATTTCAGAAGAGTGGGTCATTTTATTTTACCACTGTTATTAAAAAATTATCCTGGCTTAGAAGATCTCTCCACCAAAAGACACAGAAGTTTTCTTAATCTAATGCTACAGCCTGTAAAATCCATGACTTCATTTTATAAATATGGGCTACAATAAAGCACTACGTTGGAATAATTTCAACTGCCGCTAAAGAGCTGTTTAAAAGCATCCTATCAATAATAAATATGGAAGGGCCAGGTTCAGCAACCTGTCTGGCTTTTCATCACAATCACTTGACAGTTGCATCTGCGTTTAGTTTGTATTTCCTACAAGAGCATATTTTATGGAAAAGAGGAAACATAAAAATCAGTGCTTTAGACTTAGAAGTGTCAAGTATGCATTCCCAGACACAGTTTTAGCCTAATTCCGTTGCATGTATCGTGTGCAATTACTGCATGCAGAGCTGCCTTGTTATCAGGCAGTTCAGGCACTTTGGAGTAAAAGGAATGTATTTTGT
Organism: Apaloderma vittatum; assembly: GCF_000703405.1. Classification (NCBI taxonomy): domain Eukaryota; kingdom Metazoa; phylum Chordata; class Aves; order Trogoniformes; family Trogonidae; genus Apaloderma; species Apaloderma vittatum. Next base: position 18,834 of record NW_009710449.1, on the reverse strand, counting down.
TTGCCTTGACTCACTGTCATAGTCAAGCTGCCTGAACATACTGTGGGGAACCCACCATTGGGCATGACATCAAAGTTCTAACTAAAATAAACACTCATCGCGATCCTGCTTCCCAGGTCAGTAAGCTTTATTTACATGCAAGTGAATTCTCCTTTTTCGGAGTCACAAAGATTTCTAGAAAGCTGTAACAAATGAAAACCAGTGTGCTTTTTCCCTGCCATTTTCTATCCACAGAGAAATAACAAAAAAATAAAGCATGCAGTGTTAATTGAACTGTTAACAGGCCATTTCATTAGTTGATTTTTGTTACCTTTTTTAAACAGAGCGGGATACTTGTGCTGGACAGTAGCATTTTGCTAACCAGAATTCTTCTACTCTCCCAGCTTTTACAGAGCTGTGCTGTTCTTGTAGCCCAAAAGATTAGCTTTAGAACAGATCTATTATGAAAAATAGACTCAAAACCCTGAGGTAATACAATTAAAGTAAGCACTTAAAAGCTATAAACTGGTAGAGACTTTGCATGTGAATATTAATATGAACAAAAAGAAAAATACTAGAAAACTTCAGCAACACAGCTATATTTGTATATCCCGATTTTCACTGTTATCGTCAAAGTAAGTGATCAAGGAGCTAGGAATTGCACCCTTTGACAAACTATAATACTCCATGCTATATGAATTTATAGACAGTATTTTCCAAGATGCTACTTTTAATCATCAAAATTTCCAACAGGTTAAGGGTTCGCAGAGGAAAGCTTATGAAGATAATGAGATTTGTGTCTTTAGTCCCTGCAATCAAGAAGTAGGTGCCCACCTCTATGAGGGAATGCTCACACCAATACATAACTTTGCTCAACCAGCAATTTCCATTCTTTACTTCTACATCAGGGTAAAAGTTTTCCAGGACTGCGTGGCCATGTGGCAGTAACAGTGGGGCAGAAGGAGCTTCAAACTATTTTTAAAGTTTAAGGCTGGGCCAGCCACTAAACTTTGACAGACTCTCCATGTGATCCCACCACCACCCTCCCAGGGGAGAATAACCAGAGAACCAAGGAGAGAGACTTCAGGGTTAAAAAAAATTCCTCAAACCAGTTTAATGACAAAACCCAGAATATTAGCAATAACAATGAAGATGCCAATCTATATACAGATAATATACAAGTATGCAAATATGCCCAAATATAGAAGAGACTATGTTAATACACAACTCACACCTTCCAGATGACAACAAGGTCCCAACCTGGACTCAGTAGCAGATAGAAGCACCCAAGCCCAGAGTCCCAATGACAGTCCAAAAAAAGCCAGAAAAGGAGCTGTGCTGCTCCCACTCCAGGAGGCAGGGCAAGACAACCTGTCCCAATGAACAGTGCTCCCCTGCAGTGTGAAAACAGAAGGTGGGAAACACCAGCAGCACAGGGAGAAATGACAAACAGCCAACAGCAATCCCGCTCACACAGGAGACACTAAAAGCCCCAGGGCTCTTCTTGGGGGCCCTTATATACTGAGTACCGTGGGAAGGAACACTGTGATTGGTCCATTTCGGTCACCTGACACATCCCCTTCTCCCCATAGGCACAGCTGCTCCTTCTGCCCCATTGTGATTGCCGCCTGTGGCAGGAGCATCAGAGAACTTTTATTCTCGTGCTCTCAAACCAGGACAATCCACTCCTTTTTTTCTTACCATGTGCTCCCATAACTATGTGCAATAAAGTTTACAGGAAAAAAGCATTTACATTATACAATGTGAAGTTAAGCTTTCTTGGCCAGAGTTGAATTCCCTTGTGGACATTGCTATTCTCTTGTGTCATCCACCAGGTGTGTCCAGGACCTTAGGCAGAAACAGCCCCCCACATGGGTTTGCCTTTGCACAGGTGTGAATAAACCCATACAGTTCTCCCCAACAGGTTCCTCTTATGCATAACAGGGACTTTATCCCCTTCTACTGTATGTAAAAGATCTGACTGGGCAGGACTAGCTCAACTGATTGATCCCCTGGTCAGGTGGCTTGTGCCAAATGCTGGTCCCAGTTTTTGAAAATTCTACCACCCATTGCTTTCAGGGTGGTTTTAAGTGAGCCATGATGATGTTTATAATGGGAGGCGTGTGCATGATAACATCCACTCTGTACCATTCTCTTTGGCCCATTTAGCTATTAGATTATTTTTTAAATGAGTCCCATTGTCTAACTCAATTCTCTGGGGTCCTGTGTCACCATAACATCTGCCTTTCGAGTTGCTGCATAGTATTACGGGCAGTAGCGTGTGGTACGGGATAGGTCTCCAGCCATCTGGTGCTTGCTTCTACCCTTGTGAGCACACAGCACTTACCCTGGCGAGTTTGAGAGTGGGTGATATAATCGATCTGCCAGGCCTCTCTGTATTTATATTTGAACTGGTATCCCTCGTACCACAAAGGTTTTAACTGTCTGGCCTGCTTAATTGCAGCACAATAGCGTTCCATTTAACACTCCTCCTTTCCTTCTTCTATAATCTCATTTTCCATTTATTTTCTCTTGGGGCTTCAGGTGCTCATTCAAGGTTATGAAAATCATTGATCGCTGCATATGAGTCACAGGAAGTTACATTTATTTCTGTATTCACCCGCCTCAGTCACTGAACCATTGCAGAAGCATATTAAATTATTTGGAGGAAATAAAAAAACCTGCCTCTGTTGGTGGAATATTATAATCTTGGCCACTAAAAGAGTAAGTACATTCAGAGTGTGATACAATAGCTCTCTTCACCCCCTCGTATCCTTACTTCCCAGCTATGACTGTGCTCCCTTTCTTAACCTTTCTTTTGGGATAAAACCTAGTACTGATAGGAAAAAAATTACTCCACGAACACAAAAGACTCTTCCAAATACAAAGCCTTTGATAGTTTGCATTCAAACCTAGGAATGGTTATCTAAAAGCAGAAAACAAAAGGATCACCTCTACTGATTTCAAGGAGCCTGTTGTAGGACTACTTACATTATCCCCTTCCCTTTCTTTCAACACCAGCTCTTTGTTACCTACATGGTTTGTCAGCATTCCTTTATGGAGATTTGCTAGCTCATCAGGCTTTACTGTCAGATTACTTGCAATTAGATTAGGTGAGACTATTACCTTGATAATCTGAGTAGTGATTGTAAGGTTTTTTCCATGGTGAAGGAGACTTTTAGATATCTTTTTCTCAATAAATTGTTTCATTATGAGAAGTGCTTTTTCCCTAAAAAACCACCCAGCTGTGAGGGCTGTGATTTTAATTTCAGTCACATCAATGTAAATCTGGGATAACTTCATTAACCTGTATGAGATTTTTTTTTTTTTTAAGAAGTGAATCTCTGAAAGAGTAAGAAATGCAGTAATTTTTCCCTCCAACATTAGGCAGAACAACAGACTTGGTCATAAGCTTGTCTCAGCGCCAGGGAAACTGCCCTGGTGTTTTCTCAAGGAGATGTAGAAGATGCGTTCTCTTTATTTTCACTCTGATTCCTAAATACATTTATAAAAGCAAGAGGTTGTGATTTTTCAGATGCTGTCTTTTATTAAGGCTCATGCATTCACTAATCACAAGAAATGCTAATGCCAGTGCATGTCCGTATGTGACCTTTTCTAAGTAGAAATTTGCACCTACTGATGAAAGAGAACTGTCTCAAAAATCTAAAAGGCATTACAGATAACCACCTCATCTCATCTTTTTCTAAATGCAATTATCAAACTCTATTGAAAAGCACACACGTGTCCTGCCCTTCTTGCCCAAGAACCTCACTCCTTCAGAGCTCAGTCTCAAGAGTAATATACACATGTAGATATTGTGCCAAACTGTGTCATTTCTTTCCAGCTCTTTTCCCTTGCTAGTTAAAAGCCACTCCTCTACGTGTTTGCATTGCTGAGAAGGTCCTCTAATGTAACACTTCTCTTTTGTATGTTTGATTAAATTGTTTTAGACAAAGAAGATTCTTTTCTGGTTAACCTCTTAGCTGGTTCTTCCTTTACTCACTTGTCTAGGAGATTCTGCACTCCTTTCTCCCCTCCTGACCACCAATTTGCTTGGCTAAACAAACTGAACTCACTTTAAGAGAGATTCTACATTTCCCTGATTATTCAGCTCACCCTTTGCTGCTCCCATTTGCTTCATTTTTCTTGAGCCTAATGTGCTGCAATTGTTTGTGCCATGGTCACTACTGAAAATGATTGTTCCTAAGTCTGATTTATCAGTAACCTCCCTTTCACCTGTCATGTTCATTTTCTGTACATGCCGCAGTAAGTGCCAAACCCTTAGCCCCCTTTCAGTTCTTCTGTTTAATGCTTTTCTGTCCTGCTCAACTAATGCTCTGTATGGAATTACACCAAATTCACTTGGCATCCAAGGTTGATTGGAATTTCTCATTTTTTGTGGGAGGCTATTTTACATCTGCTTTTCGTTGTTGGAGTTCGCCTTGGTTAAGAGGGTATTCAAACCAAGGCAGTACTCAGCTGCGCGGGAGTGGGGAATTAATGGTAATACAATTTGCCCCAAGGGAAAGGGAAATGCAAATGTTTCTGCTGTGTGACAACTGTTTCTGTAGTTTCTGTGCCAATGACCAATTATTTCTCTGCAGAAAATGGCTTCTGTGACTACGCCTGTGGCTAGATGGATGGTATACAGTGCGAGGGGCTGAGAAGGGCAGTCACTCTAGAAATCAATAGGAAACAGAACTGCCTGTGCTAGATATTTTGTTCCTCAGCCTGTCTCCTGGGAAGTAGAGCAGATGCGGGATAAGGAGAGATGATCTTATTTCCCAGGGGTTTGGATCTGAATTCTCTCTCCTTGCTGCCTCCCTCTTCCCACAGCAAATACGTACTGTGGAGTTTTTTCTTCAGTTTCAGGTGTTGTAATTCCTATATTTTCTGTTGTAATTCTATCTTTTTTAACAACTCCTTTTCTTGCCAGTTCAGAGAAAATTCTCTTGAAAAGTATTAGGTTCAAAGACATGCCACAGACACACTCTTTAACTCCTGCATCTTTAGAACAATGCAGAAGAAAACAAGCTATGTACATCGCTGCTATCAAGTCTTAGACATAAAACATTAGTGAGACGATGGCATGTTTCAGTCGTACAGGACACATGGTGTGTTTTATCTCCAGAGGCTTGTCTGTCAGTTACCTGAGAGCAAATATTCTCGGAGAAATCTTATCAGTGGACAGTCTCCAGGTCTAGAACAGAGTCTAATAACCCAGATGAGAAGGGACTGAGAGAATGGTTTTAAATCACCTTTGTGCCTTCCCAATCCTATGCTATTCCCTGCTCTCTGTGTGTTTTAGACAACCACAAGGCCCTGTCTTCCATATGACAGTTCTTCCCAGGACCACTACAGGGTACCTCTGTAATTTAGCCCACCCACAGTTAGTATAACCCCTACATTAGGGAATGTGAAAGGAGGCTTCAGAAGAAATTTCAGTTTCTTCTGTCAATTTCTGAAGAAAGCAATTCCTCATACATCTGTGTATAGGTGTTTTAGAGACCAGTATATATAAAAAAGAAAAGTCAGTGAGGGGATGTTATTGGTTTGTCAAGTCTAGCAGAAACTGCTGCATCACATCATGTTCTTAAGGTTTTCCTTGTGCCAAAAAGACTGGACTCAATTTAGGCAAGTAATAATTTATGCAGAAAATGGCTAAGGCGGCAGTTACCTCATCAATATAGAGATCATCACAGATATTCTGAGGTTACAATTTTGCTTCAGAGGACAAATGATTGAAGATAGGAGTTTAAAGCAGAACTCCTTGACCTCTGACTTTGGTCAACATCTGGGCATAGTACAATTCACAGAAAGCTGACCTGTAGCAATTTCTTCCAAGGAAAAAATCCATGCCACCATAGTTCTCTACAACACCAGCATCACCTGAAACGTTTGGACTCCTCAAGGTGTTTTGATTACATGGAGCAGTTCACTCCATCACATCCATTAACAACAGTCTTCTGGGGAATTGCTGAAACAGGCCATACGCAGTACTTTAGATTTTGCATCTATGTATTTTAACATAAAATTATTCTTTAATATTTTAAATAATAACAATAACATTTTAATGAAAGCTGTAATACACAGAAATTGTTTTGAAGACATACATAGTGCAGTTCTACGTAGTTTATCCAACCCTACATATTGAAAATAATGTAACATGCTTCAGTAAACACTAGGAGAAAACTGTGAACAACTGATAGATATAAATCAGCCATAAAAGTTAAATGTACTGCCTACACAGTGTTATACTTATTATTACATGCTGAAGGGCCACAAAGTACACCATCACCATATGTTTGAAAACTGTCATGACTCACACGGTCATATGATGAGTAATAGCATCTTCCTTCATCAGTGTATAACACTGACCAGAAATCTACCCATTAGATGGTTCCACTGTGGGCAGGTCTTTAACGTCCTTATAGTTAACTACATAACCCTAAAGTTTTACTGCCAGGTTTATCATGCACCAAGGCAGAAAGCACTCTAAATATCTTTTTAAAGGAAGGTTCACACATTGTCATTTCCTGTCCCACTCATTTTGCAAGGAAAGGAGACTGGAATGCTGTGTTACCGGCGTTCTCACTCATTTCCCTTATCTTCTTTCTCTTTGAATTTTCGCTTGTGAACTCTGTTGGTAGTGCCCAAAACCAAAGTTCATACTTTAAATAAGTGAGACTGCTATTCTAATTTACATGAAAACACAGAACTAAAAGTTGAAATTGCACTGTTAATTACATGTGAAATTGAACACTGAGTGCCAAGTAGCTGTTAGATAATATCTATAAATTATAGACTCGAGGCAGTAAGTTATAAGCTACTTTGCTGCTTTTAGAGAAAGCGTGAACCTTATGATTCAAAAGCCTGAGAAAAATCTTGCTAAGATGGAAAGATGCGCTGTCCAGTGTCAACTCTTCAGCCACATTCTCCCGGCATCAGCCTATTTGCCTCAGTCCTATGGCAACCAGATTTATGGCTGCAACACCGCGGTAACTGTTGAGCATGCCCAGCGTCGCGCTGCACAGACCCCTCTTTTCCCAACAGCAAAAGCAGCACCGGGGAAGAAGCCGCAGAGGAGCATAGCAAATGAATTAATTTTGAGCATCTCTTGTCAATTAAAATTGCTCTGTAATGTCCTTTGGCAAAGCTGATTTTTTTTTTCCTTTGAAGTGAGTTTTGAGTTCTCCTTTGACACAAATTAGCACTTGTGGCTATTTACTCAGATGTCAGCTTAGTATTTCATTTTGTTTTTCGTGGTGGAATTTTTCATGAGGCCTGAGGAAACTGGGTTTTCCAGACATGCCATTAGAAGTGAAACATTGTTTTGGTAAACGTGAGAAGAAAATTGGTAAATCCAGAAGACATTTTCTTACATATTCTGTGGAATTTAGTTTCCATTTTGTCTTTCAGTCTCTCACAATTTTGGACAAATAAGAGTTTTCTGCCTAAGTATTTACAGTTTCTACAGCTACTAAGGTGAGAACTCTCTTGACTTCCTTTGCTACAGAACGCTTATGCTGTGTCATACCATCTATTTTCTATATGACACTCTAGAATAATAAAAAACACTTGGAAAGCAATCAAGGCAGACAATTAATATCTTTTGAAATTTGCAATGCATGGATTTTCTCTTCTAATACAGCCTTGACTATAAAATCTATTTTGCAAAACTCCTTCCCCCCCCTCCCCCCAGGAATCTAGACTTCTAATTATTCAAATAGTTTTAGAAGTGAAAACCTGTTACTTTTCTGGAACCCTTTAAAAACAGCCAATGTATATGCTACACACTGATCATCATAGGAAAATTTTTCCATGGCAGAGACTTATTACAAAGATGGAACTAAAATTTGTCAACAGGAAGTTTTTTAACAATGAGATATGAATAGCGACCTGAATTTCTAATGATTCTGAAACTTGCCTTTTTCCCGTTGATGTGTTTTGGCTCAGCGGATGAAAGTTATCACAGCCCATTCTGCGGCTGAATCCTGTCAGCGGGTTCTTTGGAGGCAGCAGTGGGAACAAAGTACTGCTGAATGGCAGCGATTCGTGACTGGCGTGGGTGCTGCTGGAAGCTCATGCCAGTCGTGGTCTATCAAAGTAGCTTCAGGGCTACTCCAGCTTAGGCTGAGTGCCAGTTGCCTCCCAGCAGTCTCAGG
>NW_009710449.1:8544-10659 GCF_000703405.1 Apaloderma vittatum | reverse complement strand
CATCCCTCCGGCCTTCTGCCATCCCAGGCCCCGGTCACAACACACCTGGGACCACCTCTAAAAATGAGAACCGGCATACACAAGAAAGCAAAACCACCGTGCTTTTCCCTGCAAAATATATGGAAGACGATTAAATGGGAATCTGGTTTGAACTAGTAAAACACAAGCAGCTCTATGAAACAGGGACGGTTTACATGCCTTCTAAAACTAATTTTCACTCTGGGTAGTACTATAAAATAATACTTCTCTTAAGACAACACTTAAAAACATAATATTTTGCCTTTACTATTTCTAGCCAAAAGTATTACTTTTGCACTTCCACAGCATCTATTATTTGAATGTATCAGTCAATTAAATCTCAAAATACTTGGGTGCATCAATAGATGCAGTCAAGGCACAAAGGAGTGATTTATGTAATAATGAATATTAATGAGCACGTAGTTCAAGATGATTATGTTCCAAGTACTTATAACTCTTTTTAAGAAATAAACTCATAAGGTAACTTGTGTTTCCCTTACTATTTTTTTTTTCCAGAAATTAATCTGAATATTCAGTTATGGGGATCTTATTCTGTGAATCAGTTTACAGCAATCAGTGGATATAATTTTTAATATGAAAACGTTATTCATGCATATTACAGTTCCAGGCATATATTATCCTCTCCTGAAAACATTTCAATCTCCCAGCCTCTATGCAAAAGACTGGCCCGTGGGCTCTGTGCAGGATGTAAATGAAGTTCTTGTTTGGATAAATCTGATCACCCTGCAGGATACCAATCTTGCTTAGTGATAGTGGAAGCTAAAAATTGCAAGCAGAATAGTCCCCTTAAAATAGGCCCAGAAAGGGGTCAGCTTCTAAATAACAAATCTGATTTTTGAATGAGAATTTAATTTTATCCTAAGAATGTTCAGTTAAACATAGAAGCTGCCTTCTCAGCAGTTGCTACTATTGCTTTTAAAACTCAATGAAATTGAGAAATGCATTTAAGATTTACAGTTATTAATCATATATAAAGGTGCTACAATGATTTTGACCCAACCTTTCGTCAGTCTGTGTCTTAATCCCCATTTGACACTTCCTCTTACTCCTTTTATGTTCTATCAAAATGAATGCTGCAGCAGAGAAATTCAGTGAATACCAAAAACCTACAGATTATCAGAATATAACCAAGTCAATACAAACTGCTTAAAATTATTTGACTATTACCAAAACACTGTTGCTTTATTATGTACTTACTGAGTCCATGACAGATTAAAAAGGCACATGCTGACACTACTAAATATGAAATACGGCTGTTCCCTCTGATAGGATTAGCTAAATACCTAAATGATAAAAAAGCTTCCCTGTATTTTTCCTATGCTTAGAAAAAGTGCAGAGAAAAGTCACTCTATGATCTAGTTCCCTAGCTTCAGTTACTGTAGCAGGCCTTTGTATACATAAAAAAATATTTTTAGTAGTCTGTGGCAGCTCCTTATTCTTCCTTTGATGTATGGATATATGAATGATGATATCTGAAAGCAGCTGGAATTATTACAACTAGTCTGAGTCAAGAAAAAAAATCAAAAGTAACACAACACTGGAAAAAACGATACAGCTTTTGGCTGTTCAGAAAATGTAATTATCTCAGTAAATGTATGTGGTTTTGGCAATGAGACTCAAAATTTCAGACAGATAATTTTTAATAACATCTTTTCACAGTAGCTTTATTAGATATTATAAATCAGAGCTCAACACTTACCTAATAGATAAATACATCATTCCTTCAATAGGCTTTAGATGAAGGGACCTAGCATTCCATACAGAATTTTAACGAAGGCAATGCCATAAAGCATGTACTTTACCTAGGAGCAGCTCAGAGCATAATTCTACCATGAGCCATCATATGTCTATTATATTATTTTTGGGTAGCCAAAACTGAAATTATATGTTCAGTAAACAGTTTTAACTGTGAGTTGACTGAAGGGCCATTGAAATCTTCCATCTGAATTCCCTCATCTCCTCTATGCCAACAGTAGAACACTTCTATCTGCATGATGAGGCATATTAATTCAATGGACATCTAACACTTTTTTTTTCCTTGGATTAGTTCTAGGAGTGAATCAATCTCCTGATCTT
>NW_009710449.1:0-8513 GCF_000703405.1 Apaloderma vittatum | reverse complement strand
TTCAGCAGGCTGACTCAAAAATGTCTGTGTTGATAAAAGCGAGCAGCTCAGAAGATGAAAATGCTTCTGTTGATTGACCTCTATCCGCTTAAAGCGTGTGTGAAACTACCTTAGGGAACTCGGGCACAGGCTGTCCAAACACATGGCTGTCAACCACCAGTCCCCTGGGGTTCTGGTCTCTGCCCTTCAGGGATATGATTTACTGTAAAGCCCTGAAGAACTATATTACATACCCACAGCAGTCTATTTCAAACATTTATTCTCCTAAAGAAATACAGCATTTCGTAACTTTTTAATAAATACATACCTTTTTACAGTACTGACACAGTAGACAACATTCACAAATAATATTTTCCTAGAAGCGTTGGCTATCACCTCAGCAAACACAATTAATGACTGTTCAACACAACAGTTAAACCACGATGAAGTGACTGTTTTAAGCCCCACTGATGATATCATCGTTGTATGAAACAGTGCAATCTGCTACTATAGCATTAATATTTATTTCCTCTTGCAAAGGAATTATTACAGTTGATACTGACAAAGCTCTTTTTGCTCCAGCTGAAGAAGCCTGTGAATAAATCAGGTCATATTTAGATATGAAAAACAGGTCAATGGCTACTGAGCTGACATTTCCAAAAGCAGAACCTTCCCTACAGCACAGCTTTAGGAAAATCCAGTTCATTTGACAACACATGTTCTTTTTAACAGAATCCTCTTAGTAGGCACTGTATCAAAAGAATCATGTAACTGTATAAATGGACAGGGAGAACACTCCTAGGAATGGAACTTATTTTAAATTACAGATACATGGCATAATATTTTAAGACTTCACTTAAACCAACCTCTTTCCAATCGATGTTACATATCTGGAGGCCAGAAAAATCACCCTCACGTGAGTTTGCTTTGAGTGCCTCAGAGAAACTGGTGGGAATAGCATATTTTTTGAAAAAAAAACCCAAACAGCAGAAAGCAGCACCTATTAGTACTAACACTGTTCCCCATACAGACAAGTATCAGTTTCCTTTTCTAGCAAAATTAAGTGACAAACAATGTCTTTGTTTTATAGCTCAGCAACTAAAATCTTCACCAATCATAGGCTGGAGGAACTCTCATCCAAGGGGTCACATTTCTTTTTATCAAAACAATATTATCTAAGAAGACCCTATTGAATTAGTAATTCATGTGAAATCGTATCTTAAATCTTTATTACAAACAGGAAATAACCACACTGGAAAGATTATTGTAAATTGATTGTATGTATACTCACAAATCACACTTGTTCCTTCAGCCATGTTGTATAACTTATTGACAGCTACTGCCCCAGACACAGGACTGCTGCAAAATGAGGCATTTTTTGTCTTCACAGACTGACGTGGTTGGTGGAGACATCATTCTCTGACCTGAGTTCAGGTACAACATACTGAGTCACATGTTATTTAGGAGCTATGACTCTGTGGTAAAAAAACATGACAGTTGTGATCCATTCCATTTAATGTAAACTGGAGGCAGTTTTTAGTATTTGCTCACTTGGGAAATACTTTAAATATTCTTGGAATAAAAGGTAAAGGAAATCTACACAGTGATTATATATTAAGACCATTGGCAACTTTTATTTACATAGTTTAACAAACAGATTCAGGCGATTATTACATCAGTCACTCAGATTCCGAACATGAGTATGTACAAGTTTATAGCAGGCTAGCTACTGTTGCCTTCTTCACGGAGCTGTGCTCAGTTTCCAACACTTTTCTTTTTCCACCGAAGCCATCTCAGAGTTCTTGCCAGTGCTACTTGTCCCATGAGGAATGTGATAGTAAAGTTACGTTTATACCAATCTCTGGAATTCCAAAGCCAGGAAAATCATCATCACACAGAACAGGAAGAGGAAAAAGGTACACAATTATATTAAAATATCCATTGGCCTTGACAAGTGACAGTTCAGCGATGACCTGCATTTTTTGTTCCTTGAGGCAACACTTTTCCTGCCTAATGAGAGTTAACCTATGAAAATGTCTGTGTGAATATCCCCATCCATGGAGAGATTACATGTGGACTGTAGGTCTACAACCACAGAGTTTAATGGTAAAAAAGTTAAGGGATGGGTAATTTTATGACCAGCTGTATCTGAAATCAGGTAAGATAATTGTAACCATATCTTGTATTTCAGAAGTAAAGCTGATGGTCAGGCTACCTAGAAGAATGTCCTGGCAGTGCGGTGCTATCATTAAGATTTGTTTATGCACATATAAAGATGCCTGTGTTGGAAAGGGCATAGCTGGTCATCTCTGAAGGTGGGAAAAAATAAAATCACACTTCAAAGAGTAATTGTGTAACCCAATATATGAGACATTATGTTTCTAGTGCAGTACCTTTTAAAGATGATGCTTTTAATGTTGCCAAAGTTAGTCTTTATATCTTTAAATAGCTTTTACAAAACATGAATGTTTTTCGGAACAAATTCAAGATATACATAGGATAGTCTGTATCAGGCCTTTTTAACTTCTGAGAACTTGCTTCGAATTCCTGCCCCTGTTATAAACTAATTTCATAATTTCTTTCTAGTTTCTCACAAGACTCCCACTCCTGTTTTGTAAAACGCTGCACAAGAAGCAATAGAATACACTCACTGTAGAATTAGCAGGGAATATTAAACACTGGAATTTAGGTCTTCTCTTGACATTTCTTTGGGAAACTTTGCATGTACAGATCTAACATGAACCTGAAATACTAACCTCTCAGTAAGGAGAGTAACCAAAATCATACTGACAAGCAGCACTGAGCTACACTCTCCAATGTCATGTTAAATCAAAATATCATGTTAACATTGCAGCTGTTTCTCTTTGCCTTTCATGTCTGAGTTCCTATATCCTTCCAACTTTTTTTCCCTAAACTAGACTGTATTTTCAGTTTAAGTAGCCAGAACTAAATATTCATTGTGTCTGTGCACAGTCATTGCTTCAATTTTACCTAAATTTTAGAAGTTGCATCATTTCAGCAGCCAGTTTTCAGACCAGCTGGCAACAATGCAAATGGACTTACAGCTGAATGCATAAACTGAATGCAGACTTTTGTAAATGTGACCCTCAAAATCAGAGCGCCTGTAAAAAGCTCCACTGCATTCACAACTGTGCAGTTCCACTTTGAGACTACAACGATGCAGCTGACACTACCTAATTTTACAAGGGAACAACAAGGAAGGTCATGTTTAGACACAAAGCCTGAACTCTTTTACCATGGAGACACTGTCTCAAGGTCACCATAGCAATGGCATCGGTTCCAAGATAAACTATTTGCTTTCTCACTCAGCACTTACAGTCAACAACAATCTTCTAATTAAAAACAATTTTTTACTTTCCATCTTTTCATGCTGTTGCTCAGGTTTATGATGAGATTTCCCAAACCCACCTCCTCCTCCTCTTGCTAAGACAAGATGTGCGTGTTTGTTTTAAATGTTTGTAACAGTAGAATTATTCTTACAGTATATGTACAATATGTACAAAGAACCATAAACAATTGCTACAGATCAGTTATAGCACTGGTGGAATTCTCACCGGCATTACACCATTAGGAACCCAGGAACACTTGATACCTTGGAGCTCAATAACCTTTCAATCCAATACAGAGAAGAAACTCAAGGTGCGGTTTCATGTTCAGTGGGCAGTGCTGCTGTAACTGGATTAAGCACTATACTCCTCCAGCTTCCCATTCCCTCCTCATTTCCAGCCTCTACCTAAAGTGTGCACAACTACTTGCAGGGTAACGTATGTTTGCAAGTAATTTTTCAGTTGTTTCAGATCCCAAATCCAGTTTATCAAGTTGTTGTACAAATGGTTAACGCGGAAACGATGCAGCGGATGTTGTGAAGAGGCACAGTGGCTGTGGGCTCACCCACTTGCAGCTGAGGTTCTACACAGGCTGAGTTCAGGCAATCATTTTACTAATGTTTCACCACACACACAAAAAAAATCTCAAATTCAAGGCTAATCACTTTCATTTTTACTAGATGCTTGCAAAATAACAAAACCAGGAATACTAAATATTACTCTCATTAAACAGTTTTCCTTTGAGATGAATCACATTTACTAGTGCTTATTTAATAGTCAGCTAGAACTTGTTATATAAAAATGTCAACAGTTTTATTCCCATATTTATCAGTTTCAACTTGTAACATGAAAAAATGGATGGCATAAGAGAAGTTGAGTGCCTGCTCTTGTCTCAGAAATAATTTTCCAGAATGATAGTTTTATGTGCTGCTTTACTAATTGCAGAAAAAAAATGCTCACATTTTAAATTTGATCTTATGCTTTTCATTTAGACTGTAACATGTAATAGCCAACATAAACATCTTCTACATACCTGTTATACTGCATATGCTTTCTAAAATTTTTGCTTAGAAAGTCCTTGTAAAAGTCAGCCATTTCTTCTGCATTCAGTGTTGCTTTCTGACCTGAAAATAAGTTTTGGCATAACATTGTCAAGATCATTCTTTGGAATAAAACACTGGGTTCAGATGCAGGAGAGCTAGGCCTGACTCCTTGCTCCTACAAGCTTCTTGCATAACCTTGAACAAGTTAATATGCTTTTATCTTCCAACTTTTTAAAACTTATCTAGGGAGCACAGAAGATTATAAACACAGATCATCTTGAAGCTGACATAGCTTTTAAGCTGGCATAGCTTTTAAGCCCTTATTATTTGTAAAAGTTATTATGTTTATCAGGTCTTAGACTATTTAGGGAAGTAGTGGACTTCTGTGAAAAGTCCATAGAACTAGGAGTATCTATCCTTTGAGTAAAATTACTCTTTTGCAGGGCTGAAGTATAAATGGCACCAGTAAGAGCACTGGTAACTTAAATTTGCCCCTTAAAACAAGTCAATAAATACTATGACTGACATTTTCAGATGTATGTTCTTTCTGTTGCTGTTGATAAACTTCAAGTAACTTATACCAAAGAGTGTATGTTCCAAGTTGTCAGACTTATTAGCAGTATAGTAGAAATTGTTCTGTGAAGAAGCAAGTGCAAAAGATGACCTGAATATGACGTTCTTATAAGCAGAATATAAGAGGATGAATTCTCTCCACAGAACACAAAAGAAAAAACTGTCACTACAGCACAGATGTAGAAACCTGAGAATCAGAAAATATTCTCAACTCTACCAGATTAATTCCTATACAAACTTTCTGGCACTTTTGAGTGTTTCTAAAATGGGAGGGTCCCATTTGAATGTCCCACAGGACACGGATACGATGAGGGAGATAGAATTGTGACATCCAACTTGTTACTGTTCCAAATTGCATTTTAAAACTCCCGTGACTGATCACAGAAATGTAAATTATTGATCAGTTCTGTTATTTTTTACAAACCTAACAGATTACAATGGATTAACACACTATGGGATAAATTTACTCTAAGTCTGTTTAAAGGCCACCAACTTAACATCTATACTTAATTTGTTTCTTAATATTGGTATCAGCAGGACTGATCGTAGAATCACTTATACAAAAAGCAGGCTTTGTTCCAATTGTCCATGTATATTGTTATTACTCTTATTTTTATATATACACACATCTTTGTTACAGGACAGAGTTAATCACTATATGCATATAATATAATATAATTTCTAAGGCATGTATATGCTTACTACTTTTCCTTTTATTTCTAGGGTATAAAACCAAACTAGACCAAAACCAAAATGGCAGCATAAAAGAAGCGTTTTCTAAACAACACAGAACTTAATTAAAATTATTTCTCAACCACACACCTATCACTAGGATACAAACAGAAGAGAAAAATAATGGACTCTGATATGCAGAACATCAGAGCAGATGCTTTACTGAACTCCAACAGATCACTATTTTATGAACAAAATGTTCAACTTCTCACTACAATGGCCAATTCACTGATATTATGAAGGCATCTTGCTTTCAGTTTTGCATAATGAATCAAGAGAGGCAACTATTTTACAGCAAATGTGCTCAGGCAGAGACAGGCAGATAGCAGCTGCTGTCTCCTCAGAAACTGCCTTATTCTTCCTCAAGGAAAAATATTGTATTCGTTGTACACACTGTGGAACTGAAGCCAAAGAGTGTGAATTATCCACCCAACCATAATATGTACTTGCGGCAAATGCTCTGTATGTTAAGCTCAGTGAGCTCACTGGATTAGGAAGTGTGAAAGAAAAAAGCCCCTTCCTCCTCAAACTACAGAATGATTATATTATTGGGCTAGGATATCAGCACATTCCCTCCAGCTGTGGGGAAGGAATTTGGGGAAGAACAGCACAACAGATTATCTCACTGCCACCGGCACATCTAGGAAGAGCTCCTCTTTTTTTTTTAACCATGCTCCTGAAAACACTTCCAAATCCCACCCTCAAGATTTACTTGTGACAGAACACAAAGAGCATAAACTAACAGAATGCAAAGCTAAACAGAATTCAGAATGCATCCTAAACTGTAAATAAAGATCTCACTAACCTGTTTCATCTCTCATTTCCAGACCCTTGGCTTTCAGTCTTGAATAAATAAATTCTTCTTTCTCCTAAAACATGATTTTCCACATTAGAATCTGATGTACTCAGTCCTTTTTTTTATCACATAGCAGTGCAGTGCTTAATACCCTCTGAAATAATAAGCAATACTCATTGTACTCAGAAATGTCAACAAAACATTTTCCTGAATCCAGTAAGCTAGCTAAACTGGTAAATTTATCACTTAGATCCTGTTACCTGCATGCATCAATTAATTGATGGAAGTGTTATGCTAGAACATATCTTTGGAGTAAAGTTACAGCTGAGCTTCAGCAGTGTTTGACAGGATTTGAACCTTCAGTTTACAAGACCACTATGAACATGTGCTGTATTGTATAACAAAACTTGAGAACAGAAGAAAACATGCAGCCTTCAAAAACTGAAATTAGATGGAATAAGAATAATTATTTGTACATTAAGCTTTTAAAACTCAAAAAGCAGTTCTATGCAATTAAAAAAACAAGATTCGTTGTTTGGGGTTTTTTCCCCAAGATCTTTGCAAGTTTTGGGAGGATATGATAATCAAAGATAATCACAAATGACCATGAATTACTGAACCGTCACTCTACTTCCAACAAAATTCAGTATCTCTTTAACCAATGCTGCAATCAGGAAAGAAGTCAGACCACAGCTGAAAAGTCTCCAGTTCCAGCCTTGTTGGGGTACAAGGTGAGTACTCATTTACCCTTGGAGATTATACTTAATTTCTCTCACTTATGCCAGAGCAAGAAGAGCTGCAGAATCACTTTCAACAGCTGCTCCAGTCACAGATAGGTCTTGCACGAGCAAGGCTACAACCTTCTATTTTCAGTACAAGACGGGAAAAAGAAAAGGCAAATATAATTATACACAACCTAACAGCAATAAAATACTCAGGCTCTTTAGTTTTGTACATCACTTTAAAGACACAAATGACAAAAAAAAGTAATTTCCATGAATACACTGGCATATTAGAAGAAATTATTATCTATTACCAGCCAGTAACAGTGGGCAGAACTAAACCCCACCTCACAGAGACCACACCCCCCTGATTTTGGGCAGGCAGGAGCAAAATGGCAGAGGGTGTTGCAGCGGGCTCACCTGGCGGAAGGCTCGGTTGTGCCGTGCCCAGAAGCGCTGGTCGCAGGCCTGGGATTCCTGACGGGCCTCTCGCAGCCGCCGCTCCAGGGGCGACTCCTCGGGGGGCACGTAGAAGACGACGGGCCACAGGTTGGAGTGCTTGTCAGGGGGCCCGATCCAGTCGTTACGGGAGTGTGCGGGGGGGGTGAAACCCAGGCCCTTGGAAATACAGACAGAATTCATTGGGACCACTTTAGCGGGATTTTTGAAATAAATTTGAAACAAATTCCCAAACTCCAACAACCTTAAAACACGCGAGCATAGCTAGTTCACAAATTAGGCACATTCACCTACCCTGATGGAAAACTGATACATCTCAAATTTACTTTCCACAGAATCACAGAATGTCAGGGGTTGGAAGGGTCCTCAGATGATTTTGTCCAACCCCCTCCCAGAGCAGGATCCCCCAGAGTGGGTCACACAGGAACACGTCCAGAAACGCACCACAGAGAGATGACACCTTTAACTCTTCTCCAAGGGACACGAATCACTTCCGTGTTTCTGGTGTTTCTTTTTCATTTTTGAATCATTAATATTCCACCTTGTTAAAACACCTGATGGCAGCAACTAGCGAGCACGTAAACCTTCCTAATCCCTGCTTTCTTCGTGCAGCCCCATTTGGTCCCCATGTGTTGCCTGATCTAGTTGAGAGGCGTCCCTGCCCATGACAGGGAGGTTGGATTAAATGATCTTTAAGGTCCCTTCCAGCCTAGGCCATTCTGTGACTCTACGATCCTCTCCGGCCGGGTTTGGGGCGGGCTGGCTCTCACAGCCCCTCACTGACCGCTCTTTCCCCTGCGTCCCAGCCGCCACCCGCACGGCCTGGTAAGGCCCGCCCGGTCTTTCCCAACACCGAGGGCTT
>NW_009710448.1:0-2814 GCF_000703405.1 Apaloderma vittatum | reverse complement strand
TGTGTGTGTGTGTGTGTGTGTTTGTTTTTTACCCCGTTTCAGATGGAGCGATCTCCCCCTACCGGGCTGCGCTCCAGCACTGCAAATTAAAAAAATGCCTCATGGAACCCAAGGGGATGCGCTGATGAGGTGCTGGGGCTGGTTGGTGGCTGAGAAGGACACGGGTTGGCTCTCAGACTGCCCTTCAGTCCTACGCCCACGGAAACAGAGACAGGTCCCTTGCTTTGCTTGGAATAAATGTCACCAGGCGTTGTGCCCAAGGACCAGCGTTTTGAAAAAAAGTCCTTGTTAGTGGGTTTCTACCCCAAACCTGGGGGGCTGGATATTGCGATTTTAATAAAAAACTTCATTCTGTGAGAAAAAGTATCACATTTTGTTGCTTCTAAAGTTTGCAATGGGGCATTAAGTGTTTTGCCTCAATATGTTGTAAATGTGAAGCCTGGACAGTAAGAAACCTTGTGACCACATACGGTTATTCAGTGTTTCCAGACGTCTCGAGGAACAAGATCGCCAGAGCGTGTGCTAATTGTAGGATACATCATTAACTGCCATAAAATATGAAGCCCTAATCCTGCAGGCAGCTTCTTCCAGAGAGAGTCCTAAACGCGATGAGGTTCCCTGTAGCATCAGGGCCCAAAACATCGAGCGTCTTGCTGCAGTACATCTCTGTGGTACCGATGAGGTCACAGGGAAGAGAGAAACATTTCTAAAGTCAGTACAGGCACAGGACACGGCATCTGGGTGAATCACACTCTGTATCTGTAGACTGCAGGCTCTCGATGATAATATAATCACACATTAATAGGACTGAACTTCTATTGGGTTTTTTTTGGAGCTGTCTTTACGCACACTTCTTTTTTTTTTTAAAAAAAAAAAGCCTTTATGCTGGCCATTATCTGCTCATAAACATTTTTTTTTTTTTTGTAGTCTGCATTCGTGATCCTTTGGCATGACTTTGCTGCTCTTTGTACCTGCAACAGCTGCTGGTTGTCCTTGTCTCTTCAAGCTTGTTCCTCAGCTCCTGCTGTTTCTTATGGCAGAACTGGGTGACTGTCATTTCCCTTAGAAGGAGAATACCTCAACCTTGTTGCAGTCCCTGTCACCCAGTGGCTAGAGCATTTGAATTATATTCATTAGAAATGTCATGCCGTACGCTTTTAAGTGCCAGATTCCCACCTTTGTGGGATCAAACTTGTTCTCTTTGCTCGTCTTCCTTCTCTTTGACACATTTTTCATGGATTTTTTCTTTTAACCCACGGAGGAATAAATACTGTGCTCAGTTTCGTCAGGCTGTAATTGGAGAGGGGAAAATACCTATTTGTCTGGCTTTGGTGAGCTATGATTTGCTTTTCACAGAGGAGGTTTGAGACCTCTGTTTTCCACATGTGGGCCTTTTCATCCTGTGCAGGAAAGATGCTGTTGCCTGGCAGAAGCATCTGCCCATCTCACAAGAGTCCTTGAAGAGGAAGCGCAGACAACTAAGAAAGTGAAAGGACTTAAAAGAGGATTTACAGACTTCCTCAAAAAAAGAAGTCTTCAGCAAGCTTGAGGTTTTGGATATCTGGACTGACCTTCAGCTGCCTAGACTGTACTAATGGAGTTCAAGGAGTGCCTCAGAGTGGGTAGAGGGAGCTGGGCAAGCAGGATGGCTCTGCAGAGCTGCAGTCCCACAGGAGGCTTAGCTGTTCTCCTAAAATACACTGCTAGCACCTTGCTCCTGCAGCTCTTTGCCATCGTGCCTTTTTTGCTTCTTTTTCTGATCTTTCTGTGTGGTTGTCCCCAATCCTGCTTCTCCATCTCTGTCTTTTCTATGCAGGAGCAGAGAAAATAATGGAGAGAATAATACTTTGGGGGGGGGGCGAGGGAAAGGCTACTGTGAATTGGCAGATCACAGCATTTGGGTTGTCACCAAAGTAGGTTTTTTACTCAGATAGTCTGGGAATTGCTAGTCTTTATCCTGGGTTCCCATGGCCACAAGCAGAGACCAAAGCTAGCAAAAAATGCTTCTCATCTTCAGATTTGATAATCAGTTAGGTTAGCAGAAACCCATCTTCATCTCCGGTTTCTCTGGGATGGCCAAAGAACAGACACAGCTGGCTGGATGCCACTGCCCCAGTGCCGGAGCAGTTACCTGCAGCGGAGGGCGATGACAGTGGTGGTAGGTGAAGGTGCAAACATTCCGAGCAGCCCTGGCAAGGACCCCTTCTTTAAAATCTTGCTTCTTCATGCAGAAAACATCGTCTTCTGCCAGCAACAAATGCCCCGTCACCATGTGGGACACTTGTCCAAGCCGGGCTGTCCTCAGTGAGAGCAGATGGAGCTTGGATGCATGCACAGTCTTGCCCGTTTCTGCTGTCCTGACAACAACCTCTAGAAAACACCCAGGAGTGCTGGAGTAACAAAGGGTTTTCTTCACTTGTAGTGTTTTAGTAAAGTCTGTTGCCCTGAAACAGGACTCAGTGGGGTCTGCGTACAAAGTCTTTGCGTCTTTCCTTATCTCTGAAGGTGGTGTGCTACCAGCCCTACCGTTGTTCACAAACCTGGTGGCTTATTATTGACTTTTAAACCTCCTGGGCCCTATTCGATGAGAAAAAGCCCCGGAGCAGCAGCAGGCGTTGCTGAAGAGGTGCCGGTCTCTGGCCACACATCTGAAGTCAGACAGATTCAGTCCAGGCAAGGAGGACGAGATGGTGACCGGGCTTCTCGCTGTACTTTACCGCACACACACACCTGTTAGGTTGGCAAACCGGCACCAGGCATCCCGCCCTGCCCGCACCCGTCGCCCCAGCGATGCCCTTGGCCGCCCCGGCCGGG
>NW_009710447.1:0-467 GCF_000703405.1 Apaloderma vittatum | reverse complement strand
ACTTTAGCTTCCTGTGGTCACTTTCATCTTTCTAAAGTGTTATTTTCAGTGGTTAAGTACAGTTTGGAGGGTGGAAGAGGAGGTGGCTCTTGCAAAGTGCTCTCTAAGTGAATGACTACTCAGATAAAAGCTGGATTCAAGATGATTTTTGCTATTCACGGCTGCTGATCGAAACAGATGGGAGAAACCACAATTAACAGAGAAAGCATGGAGATACGAACGTAATCATAGCAGTCCTAGCTAGGATGTTGCTAAAACGTTGCCTTTAAATGTATAGCTCCTAGGTTACTGCACCACCTTCTCCCTGAGGACAGCTGTTCTTGCAGAGCCAGTCTTGGGCCAGACACTGGTTTTTTTTTTTTATTTGATGAATTGCTCTCGACTGACTGCATCCTGCACTTGACTAGTTCTTACTCAAGTCTTCATTCTTACTCATAAGCTGCAACTTTATTTCAGCCTGTGCTGTA
>NW_009710446.1:0-16388 GCF_000703405.1 Apaloderma vittatum | reverse complement strand
TTGGTTACATATTGTAACCCAAGACATTATCTCTGTTTTTTTCCGAAGGCCTGATTCTCCACTGGTATACCTCTAGTGAGGTGTGTAACGAGGAGGTAGGTTGGGAAACAAACTTTCTTTTTTTCTGCGCCCTGAGCAGATCAATGTGCACTGATTCACAGTAAATAAAGCAGTAGGGACTTAGGCTTATCCACCACCACCACCAAACTCCTGGTTTAATGGGAGATGAAGTTGTTGCCCAGAGGTCTATAGTAAGTGGCAGTGACAAGGACAAGATGTACATTTTGGGATCGGAACCATCCTTGCTGTGACAGGTGGGCATCATCCAAGAGCTTGGACGTCTGAAACATCTTTCTCACTTAACCAAGCCAACAGCTGCATACCTGGAGAAGGTTTCTTGTGCCATTAGCAGCTGTTTATTTTACATACTGACAATGAAACTAATAATCATTGAATCTTTTGTATTGAAATGATGTGTAAGGTCACTGAGTTCAACTGCAAACCTAACACTGCCAAGTTCCCCACTAAACCATGTCCCTAAGCACCTCATCTGCATGTCTTTTAAATACCTCAAGGGATGGTGACTCAACCACTTCCCTGGGCAGCCTGTTCCAATGACTGACAACCCTTTTGGTGAATAAATTTTTCCTAATATCCTGTCAAAGCCTCCCCTGGCACAACTTGAGGCCATTTCCTCTTGTCCTATCATTTGTTACTTGGGAAGAGGCCAGCACCACCTTGCTACAGCCTTCTTTCAGGTAATTGTAGAGAGCAATGAAGTCTTCTCTCAGCCTCTTTTTCTGTAGGCCAATCTGTCAGCCAATCATCCACCAAGATGGCAGACCAAAGCACCTTGTTAGCACACCATCCCACAAATACTGACATGCTGCCCCCAGGTTTATCTCTAGCGAGCCTGGTTTCATCCCTTTCCCACTTCAGATCTAGTTTAGAACTCTTTCAGTGATCCCCACTAATTCCTGTGCAAGGATCCTTTATCCCCTTTGAGACAGGGGCACCCATTCTGTTGCCAGGTGTCAGGTAAACTGACCCATGAGCAAACCCCCCACAAATTCTGCATGTGACATCAGTCTCGGAGCCAGATATTGACCTGCTGGCTCTTCCTTTTTCTTCCCTCATCATTCCCTGCAACTGGAAGGGTAGAGAACACTGCTTGTGCTCCTGACCCCTTAACCAGTCAGCCTAAGTCCTGAAGTCTTCCTTGATTGCCTTCAGACTTCTTGTTGCCTACCTGAAAAATGATCACTGCCTACCTGAAAAATCAGTAGTGGATCGTAATCTGAATGCCCTACCAGGGTAGGAAGTTTTCTTTTCACATTTTTAACCCGGGCCCCTGGGAGGAAGCAGACTTCCCTATGACAAGGATCCAGTGTGGGCCTTCTCTTCCCTTGAGAAGGGAGTCTGCTGTGACAGTAACCCTTTTTTTTTTTCTTCCTGGAAGCAGTTTTGACGCTGGGCATAGGCCAACTTAGCCTTGGTGACACCTCCAAACTAGATGAACTGTCATCCTCAGAATCATATAAGAATAAATAGCTGATAATAATCAATACCTGATAAACTAACAAAACTAATATTGAATATTGTAGGCTGTCCCTGCAGGTTGATGACTGAGTGGCCTGTGTTTTACTCCTCACCATGAGTGGCAAAGGCTGTAAACTTACAGCTAAATTGCTGTCTGTGTGCTGGGCAGGTGGGTGGGCTTCTTCCACGATTCCCAGTTGCTTCAGTGGAGTCTTTCCCCGGCTTATTCCCTTCTGCTGGCACAGCCTGCTCTGCTCTCCTACCTTGTGAACTCTTTCACACAACAGAGCAGCCCTTGTTTGCCCTGCTTCCCAGTAATTTTGTTTTGTTTTCTGTCAAGCTTAGGTGGTCACAGAGGTTCTGTTTAACCTTAAGTAAATTTTAACTAGAAATATCTTGGTAAGGAAGTTGCTTTTCTGTGTGGTGGTGTACCTGAATCAGAATGATCTGGAGCAAGATCAGTATTGGAAGACAGCGTGTCTTTCTTGCAGACTTGGTTTGAGTTTTGTAACTTCAGCCTTTCCCTTGCCCTGAACACTCCTCACCCTCCAGCACCTTGTGTGGTTTTTGGCAAAGGTCATGTCTGGTGGCTGGTAGATTGAACTCAGTCAGGGTGAGGAGAGCAATTGTTTTAGTGTGGACCTTAGAGTGCTGATACCATTGAAAGCACCCACAGCTTGCACAAAGCTGGCAGGATCTGTGTTTTGAGGTCTTGTTTTGGTCACTTAGTCAAACGGTATTAACCATTTTCCCAGTACCATTGATTTCAGTGTCATTAGGAGCATGCTTGTCATCAAATGTGGGCTTGTGCAATCTGCTGATCTCAGACTGGGTGGGTCTTGCTGAAAAGATTGTGTGCCGACAGAGAGACTGTTTCAGGCTGCAGTTCAGTTAGGTCGTCAGTCCAATTTAAGGGGACCAGTTCATAAACACTGTGACATGCTGAGCCAGTGTAAAGCTACTTTGCTGATAAGGAGCTGTTCGAAATATTTAGAAAGTTCAACTCTGCTGTGGAACTGGGCAACCAGTTCCAGCTGCACACAAAGCTCAGCGCCAGGGGCATTTTGGCTGGTTTGCTCGCTTGGCTTGATGCCGAGTGGTCAAGACTTGACGTACCCTGGGTGTCTTTCTGCCTGAGGTCCACCAGGTGATGGCAGTGGTAAAGCAGCCATGGTGGTTCTGCCATGTGGACAGTGACCAGCTGTCTCTGTGTGCAAACAGAAAACGGGGGTGTAGATCCCATCAGGTGCTGCAGCATTGCTGGGAATACCAAAACCGGGCTGATGGTGGCTCTGGTCGGAGCTCCAGCACAGAATGAAAATCTGTTAAGTGGAGGATGCTACTTTCTGCCACATCTCTGGCTATCTGAGGGAGAGCCTTGTTGACAGTGTCTCAGCCCCAAAATAGTCTGGCAGCAGAACAGAGGCGATCTGCAATTGCCAGCTTGCAAGTGCTCGCAGGAGCCTCTTTGTGGGTTTGGTGCTTTTCCGTCCAAGACCTTGGCACGGATCCTCATTATTGCTGCCTTTCCTCTCTCTGCTTCTGATCCTTCTCAGTACAACAGTTTGCTGCTGTTTATTGCTTCCCTTGCACTTTTGGACACTGTTGGAATTTAACACCTTTGCATCCTGTGAGTATTTAAACTAGCCTTGCCTTCACTTGTGTGTTCCTGCTCTTTTGTAGCCTGTCTCTTCATTTCATTTAGGGACTTTCTTTGCAGCTGTGCTCCTATTTGCAAGATCTCTGCCAGCTGTGCTGTAGTGCTCTGGGCAGAGAAGCAGGAGGAGTGATGTTGCACAGGCCAGGACAAACGTGGTATTGTGTGCTCTGCTTAGTTCCTGCAAGCGCTCCTCTGGATCAGATGTCTGGTGCCAAGGGGTTTCTTGGTGCCTGGGTGTGGTATTAAGGAATGCTCCTGTGTTTGGTCAGGTGTTGTCAGCCGGGAGTAAGCCCTGTCACTAAAGGTAGGGGTACCTGCTTTGAGCAACTGAAATAGCTGCCTGTTGGGAGGGTGGGAAAGCCCAACAACATTGCTAATGATGTCGTCAGTTAGGATGGCAAGAAACCATGTATGTACACAACAAATAGCAGTAATGGACTATGTCTGTCTCCTTTAATGCTTCTGCTATCTGATTAGTTGTCAACGTTAATTTCTGCTGCCGCAAATAGACAGTTCTGAGGTCTGCATTATGAAGAGCACGTGTTGTGTATAATTTACAGTGTATTATGACAGCTGTAGTGAATGCCGTGGTCAGTGCTATGGAGAACTGAGATATGGCTGAGTTGCTATCTTGTGTATTATCTAGAACAAGTTTTGGAGCCTTGCTGGTGTTCCAATGGTAGAAGAAACGTGTGTAGTCATGTTATTCTCATTAGACATTTGCATACAGCTCTTTGGAGCACAGCATAAGGTTGCTGGCCTGCAGCCACACCAGCTTCTTGGGATCTTGTCAGATCTTGCAAGAAAGGGAGTACCAGGCTGGGTCACAGTTCATGAACAAGAAACCTCCAAGGAGCAGGCTGCTATTGCAGAGATGCTGGAGGCATCCTTGTGGTGTCATGTGTGCTCTGGCATGTATACATGCATAGTGTGGGGTTTTTTTGGTGAGTGTTTTTTTTTTTGTTACTTGATGTTTTCTTACTTTAGAAGAGCACTGTATTATTACTTATGAGATAATAATTGCTTAGTCGCAAGCTGAATATCCATCCGCTCCAAGTGTGGCCTCAGAAGCAGTGTGGAGCTGCACTTGAGGTTCCTTGATGCTACCTCCACATGCAGCACTATCTTTTTCCCTACTAGTGCAAAGTTCCCATGAGTGAAAAGTTCCCACTGATGAGAATTTTGCACAGGTAGATGAACCTGTGCTCTGCTCAAGTGGGCTAACCTGTTAAAATAGCCACGAAGACCAGAGGAACAGGAGTCCCAGCTCAAGTGAGCAACTTTTAACCCAAGCCCTTCAGGGCGACTGGTTTAGCTGAGCTGTTTCTTTTGATTTAATGCCCAATGTACTTCATCTTTATGTCTATCTTCAGTCAGGTTAGCTCTCTTGAGTTTGGCAGCCAGAATTACGAAAATAGCGTATTTTTCATTTGAGTTGGCACACTCTTGTGTAGATGTTCAAAACTGCGGTTCCCACCTAAGCTGAAAGCTTCCTGCCTTGGATCACACTGCTGAAGTACCAGGAGAGCCTTGGGCAAGGCTGCTGCAGTGCGAGATCTTGTGTGAGTAGAGAGCAGGTGGGCTGAGCGACCAGGAGCACTGCTGTGTACAGCCCGAGGAGTGGCTGTGGCTTGGGAACCCGTCTGTGACCATGTGGAGATGTTTCTTCTAGCTGCAAGGAGTATTGTCTGGCCATGGCTTCTCAGTATGGCTTTCAGATCTGAAGAAGTCCTTTGTCCCAGGATCTGTTGGTTTCCCTCCTTCCTCCTCCAAGCTCCCAGGCCAGCTGTGGGAGCCAGAGTGCAGCCTTCTGAGCCCAAGTTCCCTTGCTGGTCACTCACTGTAGAGTCAATGCTAAATGTCTCCTCCTGAGGCCTCCATGGTCAAATCAGATGCTTTGTTGCCTATGGACTCAGCAAGCTGTCTTTGGGGCACTGTAGGGCCTGCCCTAGGTGGTCCTGCTCTGGCAGGGGTTTGGACTAGATGATCTCTAGAGGTCCCTTCCAACCCCGAAGATTCTGTGATTCTGTGATTGGGGGAAGTCCTAAGTACATTACGCCTGTCTCTTCCTGGCCAAGTACGTACTTAACTGCTAAATTGCTTCCCCTTTTGATGTTGACCTCACTCTTCCACTGCTGGGTCCCTGTTTCAGATACCTGGCTTTTTTCCTCTTGGTTCAGTATTTAGGCAGTGTAGGCAGCATAAGCGGTCTAGTCCTGCCTAATTGTAAGCTGCAAGGGAACACAGGCAAAGTCAGTCCTTGCAAAGAACCCCTCCCAAACACTGATGGTAACTTCTCACAGTGGGACTACAGCCAGAGCCTCCTGCAGCATCATCACGGGATGCAGGATTTGGCCCGAGGTGTGTCCTCAGCTCTGCTGAGTGGAAGGGGGTGTCTGGAACCGGGAATACTCTCCAGCCAGCCACAGCAAGTTCAGGTTTCTTCTCCTTAAACAAAGATGTTTTCCTAAATCGTAAGCAACTTTTGCCTAAGTAACATTAAAGTAGGTTTGCAGAAGCTTTAAAATGGCAACAAAAATGCCACAAGTGTGACTGAGCATCGGCGCTTGTTTCATTGATAACTGATTTGTTAACTGATTGATAATTGATTTAGCAAAATGGGACGCCATTTAAGTAGTTGTCTCCTTCATGTTATTTTCCAAGTCTGTTTTTCAGACACAATAATGCCACACAGGGAATTCAACCGGTACTTTTTGGAAGGTTTTTAATTAGCTGACAGTTCAGGTCTTGCAGTCTGTAAAATACCGCAGGTCACACTACTTCATCTTGGATAGCACTGCACTTTCTTTTTAGAGACAATTTAAATAGAATATTAGGGGAGGGAAAAAGCCCGCAACCAGAACACAGAAATGGAAATTTAGTATTCTTGACATTTCTCGGAAAGCTTCTTAAGATTATCTCCTTAAAATGGCAGATTTCGCCTGCAAGTCAAGTAGAGGAGCAGGATCTGATATTTCATTAAAATACTATGAGAGGACTGAATGCATTTATGATGCTTGAGACGTTTGCAGGAGACAAGAGCTTGTTATGTAGAACTGTCAAAAATTTAAATAAAGGGCAAAAACCAAATCCTAAAGACCAGCTGCATGACTTGCATACCTCTGCTGCCAGAGATCTGGTTGTTACCACACAGGGATACCTATTCTTGGCTTTTCTTCTATTTTTTTCTTCCTCTTTTTTTTTAATGTATTTGTGAAACCTTTTATTTTAATGGTGGACACTGAACCAGAATTTAGATAAACTTGAGTGATGATTGCTCTTACAAATTGCTCAATGTATGGCCAGATGGCCTTTCTTCCAACAATTTATCAGGAATTGATCAAAACTGAGGAGACCACAGCTTTCTCAAGGATCTGCCATGTGGACAACACTTTTTGAATGTGGTGGGGTTTTTTTCATAGAATTGAAAGTTATTCTGGGTGCTTTCCCTTTCTTTCACCACACCTTGTCAAGGATTTGATCTTCTGTCAAAGATTCTTTACTTTAGCTTGAAAATGGAGTTGAAAAACTTGGGAAATCAAAAAATAATCTATCCAGTGAAGTCTATAACAGTAGGAGTAGTTATGTGGAGCGTGTTATTGTGTCATTTTGGAAAGTGCCGCTTTGACACTTGGAATAAACTGGTGTTTAACGCAACGAGTTCAATATTATCCGTCCATATTTTCCACTTGGATTGTACTGCAATAAATCTTATACTCAGAAAAAAAGAAGGAAACCTTTCTCTTAAATTTCTTACCATCAGTCGCTTTTTGAGATAAGGCATGTTCCAGCTGGGGGAATTTATTCTTAAGGAAATGCAATATAATGCAATATGTTTTTGAGGCTTCAAAAGCACTAATCTTGCACTTCACTACATGCCAGTGCTCCTTATGCCTGTGTGGATTTGCACAAGCTTCAGCAAGGCTTCCTTTTGGACTTGTAGCTTATTTGCACACGGTATTTATCTTCAGCGTTCAAGTAAGGCTGTTTCCCCAGGTAAAGCAGTTGAAGTGCGTAGTGAACTGCAGGAGCACGCAGCTTATGCAAACTTGTGGTGGCTGGTCTTAAAAATTAGTTCCTCTGTTGTAGCATTTAAGCAGGTAGAGCTTTCGTGTAATCTTCCATTTTGGACTTGGCTAGAAACCCGTTAATAACTGTGATATTTCAGTAGCACAATCTTTTCAAAGTATTTCAGTATTTGCAAAACCAGCAGTGAGCACACTCGTGTTGATTGATGCATAGCAATTAATTTGCAAAAGTAAAAGAATTTTATCAGCAAGACCTCTACAAAGTAAAATAGCATGGTAGTTGTATTTTACCAGCAAAACCTTGAAGTGGATGAATCTGTCTCCATAAGTGGCAGAGTTTTTGCTGTAAGGAGGGTAATGACCTTGGGGATTTTGTAGTGCTGCTGGAGGGGTGGGCGCAGTGGCAGACCTTTCTGGGAGCAGTTCAGCACACTTGTGACCTAGAGCTGCCCTGTTTCTGTCTGGTGACTGAAGAGGCAGACTCGCAGAGCTGCTTAAATGCCTCTGCTGCAGGCGGTTTACTATATAATGGTAAATAAATGATTAACTGTCCCCAAGAGTAGTTGTACTATGTCAGGACCCCTGCACAAAGATGTATGATGATGTATATCCTGAAACAAGCAATATTTCTTTTCCTAAAAGGAGCTGAAGCTGTGGGTCTGTATATGTAAACATTCTTGCCAGTTTTGGATTTACTTTCCCCTTTTTACGCAACAGAATCATTGTAGTTGGGGCCTTGGCATCACCAGTGTGTTCTGCAAGCCCAGACTAGACTGTCTCAGTGTTTTCTTTCTGTTCAGCAGAATAAGATCCTCCTCTAAGGGAGGATCCCATCCTAACTTTAGCCAGGGAAACATCTACAGAGCTTCAGAGCTAAATATAACCTCCTGGAAACGTCCCTCCAGTGATGGCTCAGTAGGCACATGAGAGACAGCCTGAACAAAGGGAAATACATGAGCAGTAGTTTTAAAATAAATAATTATTTTTAGATATCTGTTATATACAAAGCAAGAATGAACTTGTAAAAGCTTTTTTAGTGCTTGAGAACAAACAAGACTTACACATAATTCTTGGGGTCTCCTTGTATACTATGAAGTGTATGGCCTCAGATGTTCACGTGGTTGGTGAGGGAGCTTCTAATTCACGGGGATAATGAGAGGGTGTCACGATTTCTTTACATATGGTAGCTTTTGCTGGGGTTTTGTCCTGGTAATAGACAGTGAGGGCAACTTCTAGGACCTTCCTTTTTTTGGCTGGTCCAGTGAAGTCCTTGGTCGGGGCACAAAAACTGGTTATATTTCAGTATACCTTGCCAGCCACCCCCTTCCCCTTTCACTAGCCACACTGGCAGTATTTTGGAAGTCCTGTTGAGTTCTCCTCCTTGTTTCTGAAGAAAATCACTGGAGATGATCACCTCACTTTGACAGTGCAGATGGACCTTTGTTTTTCCCAAGAACAGCCACTTTCTTCCAGTGTCTTTCACAGGCTGGGCACTTACATGGTTCCCTCTTGGTGTCAGCAAGACTGTCCTACACATTACACCTGTGCTGATTACTGGGCTCGGGATCTTCAGCTGCAGGTGGGACTAGGGCTATACCCTGTTTCTGTTTGACTTCTGATACATCAACTCTTTCCTCATAGGCTGGTATAGTGAAAATCTGCATACAGTTAATATATATACCTTTCTACAGTTAATATATATACCTTTCTACATGACTGGATTTTACCCCCCACCCGAATAAGAGTGAAATGCTTTCAATGTCTGCTTCTTTTAACATCAGATGTCTAACTTGATTTGTATGTAAGTAGGAAAACTTTGAAGTGTTGAAATACAAAGGGAAAATACTTCAAAGAAATGTAACATTAAAAGTGTATCTTATCCCTTGAGATTTTTTAAGTTTTATCTTGAGATTATATATTCAGAGGAACATTTTAATGGAAATACTGGAGGTCATTAACTCATCCCAAACGTTATGAATGTTGCCAGTTGACATGCATTGAACTGTTCTGTACTAGTTTTGACTTCACATCGTGGCGGACAAGCAGTCCTTCACTCACCTGTCCGAGCTGCCAATGTCTGTGACACAGTATGAAGGTGACATAGTCTCTGACAGGGAAGCCAGAGTGTGATGCTTCTACAGCGTGAGAGTTGTTCAGTGCTGTTACCCCATGGCCAGGAGATATCCCTGGATGTGTGCTAAGTAAAACCACAGTGTGTTAAACTCCCAAACTTCTAATCTGCATCCATCGCTCTGCTGGAGTGGGGTCATGGTGGTCCTTGGGAGGTGATGAGGTGCTGGGTTACAGATTTCTAATAAATATCTTGAACTTTGGGAGAGTTCAGATCTTGGATCTGAAGTTTTTTATAGCTGGGCATGCATTTCTGGGAAAACATGCCCAGCTGTGCTGGTTGTTTTTTTTCCTTCTGACAAACAAAGGTTCTGGCATCAAAGTTTCTAATTGCTTGAATTATACTAGCAGTTCCCAGAGATCAAGTATGGGTAAGTTTGTGTGCAGGAGGAGCTAATTAGGTATGTATAAACCGTGATCTAGGCAGAGCTTTAAATCCTAAATATTTTGTTCCATACTTGCCGTCTTCTGTTATGCTGGGGCTTTAGAAAATTAGAAAACGCCGTAGTTACACAAGAATCGCTTTTACCCAGTGCAACTATGAAACAGCAGTGAGGTTACTTTTGGTCTTCTTATGTTATAAAAACAACTTTTAATTAGAATAGTACTAAGTGACTTGAATTGTTTTTGAAGCTTTATTTTAATTACATCTGTAGGTTGAGGTAAGGGAAACAGTTAAGCAGCCTGAACTGGTTTGGTTTTATTTTTTTCTGTATTGCAGACTTTAAAAAAAAGTAATAAAAAAATCAGGTGATTCTGCTTCCCCATCCACATCCCTTCTACGTCTTACTATATTATGTGGCAAATAAGGGGCTTCTTGTGTTCAGACTTTCAAGATATTCTCAGATCAAATCAAACTTCCTTCATCAAGCACATGACTCAGCAATTTATTTTTCTTTCATAATTGAAGAAAACTAAAGATCCTAGTGGAATTACTTCTCTGAAAGATCTCAAGTTTGGGGAGAAATCAGATATTGCAAGGTTTGAGGCGTAAAACTGACTCTCCAGCAGAGTCTGTAAACCTGACTGGTGTATCAGTTGTAGACTGGCTTAAACATGCTGCAGGTGCTTACTAATGCAGAGGGAGAATTCGGCTCTTTTACAAGACAGTATTTTCTATGTTATTGTCATTGTTGTATGAGTTAGCCACACCAAGGTTTTGCTTTAGACCCATTAACTTGGATCATGGCACCACTGGTCTGGGCAGCATGATGGGGTACTGTGTGTGCTCACCCACCCATTGTTTATTCTATTGCCTGAGAAAGCTTTGCAGCCCCTTGCTTTGGTTAGGCTGCTCTGGGTACCCAAACCTGGTGGTCTATACGTGTGTTCACACTGTACAACTGCAATTGGATTATAAACTTCCTGTCTACCAAAGGCAGACTACTGTTGGTAAGGTCAGTAAAAAACCACAATTTATTGATGTATCTAATGAAGCAGGCATTTTGCATTGTTCTGCGTAATAAGAAAAAGTTTCTCTTTTAGCAGATCCATAGGAAGTAAACTCAGTCTCAGTAGCCTTGTTAACCCACAGAAACGTAGGTAAGTTTGTAGCAGTTACAATGCTCTCCCCAGTCAGGTATCAAACATGCATTGATGCATGCCTTAAGTTTCTGACTGTGAAGATTTTCTTCATCTCATGACCTGCATCTTCCTCTGTTTTAAAACTGAGACTTTCTGCTCATCTTGCTGATGGGGCCATGGATGTTGGGTGAGAAATTTCCCCCTTCTACATATGCACAGAGGCTTGGACATGGGGTGGAGGGTGGCCATCCCTAGGTCTTTCTCTCTTACTGGAGGAGAAGAAGCAGGAAGAAGTCACCTTTTCCTGTGCCACCTCCTTTTTTTTCCAGCTTCCCTCCTTTTCCATCTGCAGAAGAAAGGGAAGACAGTAGGAACGGGACCAAGTTTGTTTCATGCTCTGTTCCTGGAGAGGTCATGGCTCTGCCTTGAGGCTGACCTGTGGCCTCTCTCCACCTTGCTGGTGAAACTCCTCCTGTCCTTCAGTATCACCTGTACCCCACGACCATGTTGTCCCTGTAGCCCTCCAGCCTGCCCCAGTGTTGTTCCCATTGCCCCTAACATGGGTGTCTTTCTCTTGTGAGCTCCTGTGAGCCCCAGGCACCACTCAGCCCCTGCTCCTCTGAGTTTTTCAGCCTTGAATGATGCTTGAGGCCAAAAGGCACAGGACGTGAGAACATCTTTCTGCAAGGGGTGGTGAGGAGGTGTCAGTCTGACAAGAGGAAGAGAGGTTGAGATGGAATGGAGAAGGCAACACATCTGTCCTGAAGAATGGACTGAGCTTCAGGCTTTCATGGAAAAGGAATGGATGCCAGGAGAGCTGTTCTCTGTGTCCTAGTTGCAAAATAGCCATCATGCTGAGAGGCCAGACTGGCCCAAGGGTAGGCAGGACACACAGCTCCCCAGCTGAGCAAGAGCAAGCATTAGGCAGCAGTGAGGATGGCATGTGGCTTCGTAAAGTTACACTGTAATAGTAAGGTTGAGGATGAGGAGAGGGTTTGTTTGCTCGCTACTCATCAGTGCACCGTTCAGAAGTGAAAGACCCTTTCCTCCCGCTGAGAGCTCATGGTTTTTGTCCTTCATCTCTTGGCAGTGCAACTTTGGTATTACAAAAGCAAGACAAAATCAACAATGCTATGTCTCCTGGCTGGGAAAAAAAAATGGCTTTGCTTACTGCAGCATTACTGAAATCCCTTGTTATCAGACTCAGGGCTATGTTGCCCGAGGGGCTGGAGGTTGTGTCCTGGGAAGCAGCACTGGGGACAGAAATCAAGAGGAAACAGGGGATGGGCAGTGCTGGGTGAGTCCCCTCAGCATTCTGGGGCTGCCCTGGGAAAAAGCTGCATCAGTGGGTCCCTCTTCTTCACTCACAGCTTGAATGAGCAGCTCTGGAGCTATTCCCCAGAAGAGAAGGAGGATGGTCCTGTGGGAATAGAGAAGAGCATCCCAGCAGCGCTGCACTCCCTGCGCAAGTGGCATCTCCTTGTTCTGCACCTAGGTAGCGCATTGCTCTGTAGGACCCTTGTCTGTGGCTGCCCTGGCTGGCAATGGGATAGCACCCACGGCAGTCGTCAAAACATGAAGGTGTCTATGTTCACCTTTGCTTTCTCATTGATGAGAACAAACGTGCAAGTTTCAGGATGCTGAACATGAACTGCTTGGTTCTTTTCAAAGACGAGAACTAGTTCAAAATGTGAAGTCTGTTTTGAAAGGCACAATGCCTACATCTGATGTTCTAAGAATCGCAAAGGTTGACAGTCCATTTTTAATAGTGATTAAGGTCACGTGCTGCCTAAAGCAGGTTTTCTTGATGTAGACTCTCTCAGATTCCCAAGTGTACTACCTAAACATGAGATGTTGGCAAAGCTCCAGCATGAGCTATTGGCAAAGGGCTTTAGTTTAGGAGAAAAGAAAATGCAAAGGTCCGCATGTTTTCAAGATAAGCAAGACAGTGAAAACTGGGCTACAATTTCCTATTCTTCCCTTTCCTCACCCACCCTGCATTTTTCTCTTTAAAAGTCAGTCCTATCCTAGTACATGAAAAAAAGAAAAAGTCCTCAACCATGTTGCCCTGCTTAATTTTGAAATTGCCAAGAAGAAAGAGATGGCAAATCGTGCTAATTGAAAATCTATCAGTGGTGCAACGGTTGTACTGCTAACTTCAAGTTCTCAGATGTCACGTGTGTGTAAAAAACTAAAGTATCCTCATACAAAGCATGCACTTCAGGTAATCACACTCTTCTTTTACATTTCCTTCTGGAAAAATAAATCTTAAGATAACAAAATCAGAGGCAGGCAGAAGGGTAAGGATGTATTGCTGGGACTTCATATGAAATTTTTCCCCGTGTGGAAGCTGATGCTGTGGTATGGCGAAGTACTGTTTTGGTTTTTTTTTCTATTGTTCTTTACAAGTAGTTGGTAGTTAAACATATGAAAATACTGTTCAAGCTAAATATATTTACTTGCTGGACTTGTGCTGGTAGATGCCTTTTACTTCTGCTTTGTGTGGTGACAACAGTGTAGTGGATCCAAAAACTCCTAGGCTTGAGGGTCTAAATCCAAAGCAAAGCCTTTCGAGTGTGGAAGTTTGTGCATTTGGTCTTTGGATCCAGCCCACTAAAAGAAGGCGGCACAAGCTACGAAACTGGATCTGAGCATGGCTCTGTGCTTGGGATTTGGTGGTTCTTAAGGTATTTTGAGGAACTACCTTTTGGACTCCTACCTAACAGTACCTCTTTTGTTTCGTAGCCTGTCTGGCTACTGCGTGTCAATAACATGTTGCTGGGGAATGCAAGGCATTTCCTTGCTTGCATTGGCAGTCTTGGAGTGAGGAATGAATATCTCAATTGTTTTTCTAATCAGTAGACCCAAGCAAAACATTTGAGAAAATAACGTTGATTTCTCAGACTCTCTAAGGTGAGTAGTTGAAGGCATTTACTAAATAGTTACCTGATAAAGCATGGTTGGCTTAAAGTGAAGTATATCTGTGGGGTTTTTTTTGGTTTTTTGCAAGTCTTCTTTTGACCTTGTATTGCTTGTGAATAAAGAGTGAAAGCAACAGTGTTTGCAGACAGGTATTTGCTTTACACTTCG
The DNA here is from genome assembly GCF_000703405.1 of Apaloderma vittatum. NCBI lineage: Eukaryota > Metazoa > Chordata > Aves > Trogoniformes > Trogonidae > Apaloderma > Apaloderma vittatum. The sequence continues at coordinate 2,417 of NW_009710446.1, read as the reverse complement.
CAGATAAGGTACTGCTGCTCTGGCTGCCTCTGTGTCATCCATCCATCACAGAGCTCACTTGTCCATCCCAAAACAACACAACCTGTCACCTGCTGTGTTTCTTAAATTCCTTTCAATTACAACAGAAGAAGAGAGCTGCTGGAGAGCAGGGTAGCAGAGATAAGCAACCAGAATGATTTCAGTACAGCAGACCAAAATATAAATGGTTTGTTTTGTAATTGAATATGAGTTTAAGCCATAAAACTTGACTCTTGGAGGCTTTGGATGTTTATATAAGCTGTTTGCTGCATATACATCTCTGACAAAGTGTCTGAAGGATGCTTATCTTGTCAAGGCTTAGCTTTTGCATCACGACTAATGCGTTTAACAAATTTTAAGGCAAATTACAGAATGCAACTAAGCTGGTTGGTAATAAAAGTTGTTATGTGAGTTGAGGTAAGTGTTTCCCAGGTATAAACATTTATATTTTGGAAGGACTTCTGTGCTTTATGCTCTTAAAATACTTTTAAGTCTTTTCTGTGGCTTGATACTTTTATCTCAAGACATTTCTTACGTACTGTGGAATAGGCTTTCAGCCTCCAGTGTGCTTCCATTTATTTTTATCAGTTAAAGGAAATAAATAGTGGTTGTTGTATAATAAAGAAATAATGAAACTTGGGGAACAAAGAAAGGATCTAGAGTTAAGGAACAAAGGGACATTTGTTGCTTTTTTGTAGCTCTGCGTAATACGAGAACAGTACTGCTTTGATGTCATTGACTAGAGTTCAGCAAATTCAAGAAGGAATTTATTTATATATATAAAAATAAATAGACACTATTAGTTCAAGTAAGCCTTTGCCAATGATTGAGTTGTTATTATTCATAACAACGTTTTTGTCTGTTGTGCACGGTTGAGCGTTGGCCTCTTGGAGGGTGCTGGGCCGGGCCTCCTGGGCTCCTACTTCAGGGACCCGACTTCTTGTAGCCGCCCTCCCTCAGTGGAGGACTCTGCACATGGAAGCACCAGCCTGATGGTCTGCCTGGTCTCCGCAAGCCTGCTTGCTTCGGCCCATCTGTAAACCTTGCGGGGTTCCTGCCGGGAGTTGCTGCGGGAACCCAAGCAGAGGTACTTGCTTTCACACGGTGGCCAGGGCCTCTCCTCGGGGAAGGGCGGCAATGTCAGAATTAGGCAACTGAAAGCATGCTTGGGACCTAACTAGTTTCCCATCCCTGCCTCATGCTGAGCTGTTTCTTTATGTGACTCCCATTATTTCCAGCATTTCCTAATTTTTCTTTTTAAATTTCACTTATGCTTCTCTTGTGAAACACCGGAGCAATGTATTCTGCAAGGGTCCATTTTATTTTTTGGTTTCTTCTTTCAGACCTGGAAGGTATGAAATGGAGTAGTTTTTTATGTTAAAAGAAATGTTAATGAATCATAGTGTAAATTAGGAGAATATATTCATTAGGAGAATATATTCATTAGGAAACGGCTGAGAGGGATCCTTATTAACATATACAAATATCTGAGGGGTGGGTGTCAAGAGGAAGGCGACAATCTCTTCTCAGTGGTGCCCAGCAGTAGAACAAGAAATAATGGGTTTAAGTTAGAACATAGGAAGTTCCACCTCAACATGAGGAGAAACTTCTTCACTGTGAGGGTGACAGAGCCCTGACACAGGCTGCCCAGGGAGGTTGTGGAGTCTCCTTCTCTGGAGACTTTCAAAACCCTCCTGGATGCGTTCCTATGTGGCTGCCCTAGGGGATCCTGCTCTGGCAGGGGGGTTGGAGTAGATGATCTCTAGAGGTCCCTTCCAACCTCTAACATTCTATGATTCTATGATTAAGTGTTAAAAAGCTACTGACTGGTGACATTGTAGTTGAGCATCTTCAAAACATCCCATGAGAAATTGTGCCAGAGATTTAGATTTAATTCATTTGTAGTCATGTTTCACCAACCTGATAGCCTTTTATGAAGACATAACCAGGTGGATGGATGGTGGCCATGCAGTGGCCCAGTCATCTCTCTGGATTTCAGCAAGGCATTTGACATTGTCTCCCACAGCATCCTCATAGGTAAACTGAGGAAGCGTGGTCTGGATGACCAAGTAGTGAGGTGGGTCGCTAATTGGTTGAAGGGAAGAAGTCAGAGAGTTGTGGTCAATGGGGTAGAGTCCAGTTGGCAGCCTGTGTCTAGTGGGATCCCTCAGGGGTCAGTACTGGGACCAGTGCTGTTCAATGTATTCATCAGTGACCTGGATGAGGGAACAGAGAGCGCTGTCAGCAAGTTTGCTTCGGAGGAGTGGCTGACCCCCCAGCAGGCTGTCCTGCCATTCAGGGAGACTTGGACAGGCTGGAGGGCTGGGCAGGGAGAAATCTTACAGAGTTCAACAAGGGCACATGTAGGGTTTTACACCTGGGAAAGAACAACCCCAAGT
>NW_009710445.1:0-203 GCF_000703405.1 Apaloderma vittatum | reverse complement strand
GGAAATGGGCGTGCGAGGGGTGCGCGTGCAGGGTGTGCAAGTGGGCGTGCAAGGGATGAGCGCACATCGTGTGCAAATGGGCGTGCAAGGAGTGCGCGTGCAGCGTGTGCAAATGGGCATGCAAGGGGTGCACAGGCAGCGTGTGCAAGTGGGTGTGGAACGGGTGCGCGTGCAGCGTGTGCACGTGGGCGTGCAACGGGGGC
>NW_009710444.1:0-12869 GCF_000703405.1 Apaloderma vittatum | reverse complement strand
CCCTCCAGCTGCCGGCCCCTGGCACAGGCAAACCCCTTTGAAAATCAAATTATTTAATAGAAAAATCAACGAGAGTTTACTTCTGAGGCTTCTTCTAAAAATTGTACAACAATTAAAATATGAATACAGGGGCTGTAGAATAGGACACAAAGGTTAATGCTGAGCTATGTCTTAATTACCTAATATTTCTCAGAGTTTTAAAGATACAGTTCACTAGAAGGAAGAGAGAGAGAAATAAGGGAACTGCAAAATTTGAGATAAACTAGATAAACTGAGTGATAACACCGTGACCAAACCCCACCATTTTTAAAAATTTAGTCTGAGGGTTTTCCTCTCTTTTGAATGTGTTTGTCTTTGTCTTGTAAATCATAACATGATTTTAATAGCATCAGCTTCTCCAGACTCTAATAACCTGTTTCTCTTCTTCCTGAAGAAAATGTAAATTAATTATAGATTTACTAGCATATTAAAGGATTGCTAAGAAGAGATTTCCATTACAAAATACTTATACAGATAAGAGAAGACGCAATAGGAGTGCTCTTAGAATAAAATCCTAACAATACTTGCATTCAAATGTTAAGACTGTCTTGCTTTCTTTCTCTGTTTCCCTAACACATAATTAAAATATATTTTAATACTATTTAGGACAAAGTGATAAAACCATTAATAATTTGTGCTGTAATTAGACTACACTATAAGCTTAGAGAAGTTATGCTTTAAGAAATTATGACCTTATGGGTCCATCTCTAATTGGTATGGTAGAGGCTAACGACTCTTTACCTGTTAGCTCTTACTTGATATGAGAGCAAGAGGTTTTTCTATCTGATAGCAGCGAATTTAAAGGCTTTCATTCTGATCCTGAAAGACTTGAAAATTATTTAATATTAGCTCTAACTTTTCCAGTCTCATTTCTACTCCGTGGGAGAGATTAATCTTATTAAGGACAGTCTTTTGTAATTTGCATATTGTGGGCCTTCCTGGAGTTTGCCTCTTATAACTCTGAGGAAGTTCTATCTCTAAATATTGAATCTCCTTGCCTACAGGACTTCAGGAGGCTCCACGCCTTGTAATGGTATTCCAAACACTGCACACAGGACCAACAGACAGACAATCTTATCAGCAAACCACAGAGAGATTGTGTCTGAAATTTGTCAACAAATGTGCTGCATTACATTTCTTCTTTTCCTATCTGTGTGATTGCAATCACGCCATCATTAGGCCACTGACTGTCTCTTTTTCTTCATTACCTCTCCTTCTCTTTCCACCACTAACTAAAGACACATCCTCTTCTTCTGAGACCCTACTCAGGCCCTGGTAGGAACTGGATGAAGGTGTGGATTTGTGCAGGCATTTGGGGCAGTTTCTTCTGCCCTGACAAAGGCCTGCCCAAGGACCTGCCAAAGACCTGTCAAGGATGACCGTTAAGGCCTGATGACTTTGCTTTCGGTGCTTACAGTGCCCTTTCTGCACTGGCTCCCAACTTAATTAGAAATGACCACAAGCCAGACTCAACTGTGGGGCCCCAACTGCAGTTGGTCCTCCTGGGAGCAGCAGAGCTACAGTTGGAGATTCTCCCCTTAGATCGAAATGCCACCCAAGGAAACTTCCTGGAATTAAGTGAGCCCTAGTGTGATACTCTCTGGTGTGATACTTCTGGGTATGTCCCTGAGTGAGTCCCTACCCCCTGTGAGTGATTCCCCTTTCTGGGTACCCTATTAATCAGTGACTGTGTGCACATTTTGGATCATCTTTCCAAAAGGAATATTCATGAATTCTTAAATCAAGCTGTGTAGTATTGTATTCCCAACTGTCCTCTGAAACAGTTGCAGGAAAAAGTATGTGAACCTTTTGGAATTTCATAGTGTTCTACATTAGTCATAAAATCTGATCTAACCACCACCTAAGTCAAGAGTACGGACAAATATAATGTGCCTAAAATAAGAACACAAAAAAAATTCTGATTCTCCATGTCTTCATTGAACACATTCATTCAGCATTCAAAATGCTAGTGGAAAAAGTAAGTGAACCCTCAAAAAAGCTAATCGGAGCCAGGTTAGCCTGGAGTCTTGTTAAAAAATAGTTTGGAGGTGTAGACTAGAGCTACATTACTGATAAAAACCATTCAAACTTTTTGCGTTTGCTCTGCACAAAATGTATGCTTGTGTGAGGCATGCCTCACCAAAAAGTACTTTCAGAGGATCTATGATCAAATAATGTTGATTTACATAAAGCTGGAAGAGGCTACAAAGTGATTTCAAAGACTTTAGAAATTCACCAGTCTACAGTTAGGCAAACAATCTACAAATGGAGACACTTTGGGACTGTGGCTACTCTGCCAAGAAGTGAGAGCGCAGACAAAATGACCTCAAGAGCACAACAAAGACTCATCAGTGAAGTAAAGAAACAGCCCTAAGTGACAGCCAAAGAGTTGGAGGCATCACTGGAACTGGCTAACATCTGTGTTCATGATGGACATAAAACATTGAACAAGCAGGGTCTCTGTATCAGGACACCATGAAGGAAGCTGCTGCTTACTACAAAGAACATTGCTGCATGCCTGAAGTTTGCAAAAGAGCCCATTGACATTGCACAGCGGTATTGGCAAAATGTTTTGTGGATTAATGAAACAAAGATTGAACTGTTTGGAAAGAACACACAGCACTACATCTGGTGTCAAAAGGACGCAAATCATCATAAAAACCCCCCCCCAGCCGTAAAGTACGGCGGTGGAAACATGATTTGGGCCTGCTTTGCTGCACCAGGGCCTGGCCAGCTTGTAGTCCTTGAGGGGAAAATGAATTCCTAAGAGTATCAGAAGATTCTTCAGGATAATGTGAGGATGCCTGTACATCAGCTGAATCTCTGTAGAAGTTGGGTGATGTAACAGGACAATGACCCAAAACACCGGAGCAAGTCCACAACAGAATGGCTTCAGAAAAACAAAATCTGCCTTTTGGAGAGGCCAAGTCAGAGCCCAGACCTCAACCCAACAGAGATGCTTTGAAATGACTTGAAGAGATCCAGACATATGAGATGTCCAAAGAATATGACAGAGCTAAAGCAATTCTATCAGGAAGAATGGGCTAAAATCCCTCCTGAACGATGTGCAGGTCTGACTCACAGCTACAGGAAGCACCTGGCTGAGGTTATTGCTGCAAAGGTCAGTGGTTAAGCAGTTATTGAATCCAAGGGTTCACTTACTTTTTCCACTAGAATTTTGAATGTGTGAACACATTTTGAGTGTTCATTAAAGACATGGGGGGTCAGAATTGGTTTTGTGTTACTATTTTAGGCAGATTATATTTGTCAATACTCTTCTCTTAGATGATGGTTAGATCAGATTTTATGACAAATTAATGCAGAGCACCATGAAATTCCAAAAGGTTCACATACTTTTTCTTGCAACTGTATAAGTGGTCAGTTGGAGTGCTGGGTAGCTTTCTGGTTGGAATAGATCATCAATTTTGAGTAGCTGCCCTGTCTGTTTTGGATGTGCCTCCGTGACACTATTGCAGCTAATAGGACAATAGCAAGGGATGCTACAAGCCATCAGATTTATTTTTTTTTTAAAATGTTGAAGTACAATACTGGTAGGAATGTGAGGAGGCAGTGGTGGACCCTGGAGGGATGTACTGACTTAGGCAGCTCTAGGATAGAAAATCAGATAGGCAACTGAAAATTTAGATCAATGAGAACATGAAAGAACTCAACCTCTGACTAAACAATATTTTGTTCACTTCAAGTTAGTATTTGTAGCTCTTTAGCAAATCTATTTTTTTATCATCTTTTGTTAATGGGTCAAATTGTTAATTGAGGGATGCTATGGAGAAATGGGTATTCTGCATGTTGGAAGAAAAAGCTGGTGGGTGTGAGATCTCTGGACTTAGGAGATCAGCGTAGTGCATTTCCCACCAGCCATCTCAGACACATAAATTTATGGTTTGACAAGATATATGTGCAAGATCTCTAGTCTCCTTTTTTTCACCTGCAGTGCCATCTTTTTATGTTCCTGAGGTAGAGCAATACTATGTGAAATAATTTTAAGATGCTAGCATCTTGAAAATATGAACACATACACAAGTCCATTTGGTTAAACAAAGAGAAAACTGATAATTAGCTCTCTTGATGCAGTCTCAAACAGAAATTATCCAAAGAATATACTACCATTAAATATTATTCTCCCAAATTACTTGTTCTTCAGGAATTCCCCAACATTTCCTGCATCTTCATTTCCAAAGTATAGTAAGCAAAGTCAGGGTCCTTCATCTACAGAACCTTGGTATGCATTGCTTGCTGAAACTCATTCCAGTCATTTGTAACTACATAGTCACAATTTATTCAATTCTATGTTTGGATATTTCACTTTAATTACATGCCCAAATGAAAGTGAAACTGTAAGATGCCAGGTCTAGTCAAGAGGTGGCATCCCTGCCCAAAACAGGGAGGTTGGACTAGATGATCTCTAAGGTCCCTTCCAGCCTATGCCATTCTATGATTCTATGATGCAATAGCATTTAGTTTTTGATACTAAACAAACATCAATCTATGCAATTATCTTATTCTGCTGACCCAGACATAAGGCTGAGGTATCTAAAAAGGGAAGCATAAATCTGTGACACTGCAGAAGGCAAGTGTAAGAATTTTTTTTTGGATTTCACTTGTCATCAAAGTGGAGTCAATTTACTCCAGCATGGAAAGTATATTACTTGTTAGTAACAACTCACATAGGCCTAAAGAAGGTAGAGACAGTCTGTTGTAGTCATGAGATGAAAGAATTATCTTTGTAAAATTTTACACCAAGGGCTAAAGGTAAAGGACAAAGGGAATGCAGTTCAAGACTGAAACTTAGTGGGGAAGAACTGGATCAGCTTCTTTGAATCAGATGGTTTAAAAAGTGGATATTTGCAAAAGTGTTTCAAATAAAAATGTAAATAAGTTATTTTTCTCCAATCTAAATGATTACTTCTGAAAATTGTATAAAGAGCTAGAAAATATCACTGCTTAAAAATGCTGAACATTGAAAGTTATTTTAAAAATAAAAATGGTTTCAAGAATTTTTCTTGTTCTTATTTTCATTTGCATAATTGGTGTATAATCTTCTGAAAGATAATACACCAGAAGAAGACAAAACAGAGCTCTGTAACATTCTGTACATTGAGAAATCATGAGATAATGAAGTCCACCAGAGCATCTTGCTATTTTAGTATTTCATTAAGCATGCATACTGTGAACAAGAATAAACAATATTGTTTACTGATATGTATGGAAAAAGCCAGCATAAACATTATTCTGGATTAGTTGTTGCCATTGTGCTCAATAATAGATGAGGAAGAAGGTCTCAATTTTATAAGGCAAACAGGATGGTGCTTATTTAGAATACAAACACTTAAGTCATAATGAGGAGTCTCCTAATTTAAAAATGAAGATGAGAAGCAGACTGGGATCTCGATCTATTTCTTTAAAAAAACCCCCACAACTATTTTTTTTAATTAAAATAATTTTTTCAGAATGATCGTTCTATTAGTAAGCAGTAACATAGTAATAAAAAGTAACTGTGTACATACACATGGAACCTTTGTAGGAGACAATGACTTTCTACTCTTGTTTAATTTTTCCAAATATATATATAGCTTCCTTCTGTATACTCCTTTCCTTATAAAAAGCACAGATCTATTTACGAGAAGAAAAAAACCCACTCATTTGCCATCTAAATGTCTAAAAAGCCAGACAAGACGGACATTCATTTGCATGAATAAATTGTGACATTGCACAAGACAGTATAGACCTGAATTTTAAGATTCTCTAGGTGAGGATAAAGCAGAGCTATCCATTAGGGGTGTGTGACCAAAACAAAATCAAGTCTAGAAGTAGGATCAAGAAGAGTGGAAATTCCCAGGGACAGGAGGAAAGCAAGAACATTGTGAAATATATATAAAAAAAAAAAAAGAGCAAACTGGACTAATCACTTCCTCTTCTTTTTCTTTCCTCAACACATGATTCAGTCAGAGTGAACCAGTGATTCTTGTAGTAAAATAGTAGTAAAATATAGGTTGTGGATTGACCTGTTGGAGAGCAGCATAGGGCAAAGGGACCTGGGGTTCCTGGTGGACAGCAGAATGACCATGAGCCAGCAATGTGCCCTCATGGCCAAGAAGGCCAATGGCATCCTGGGGTGTATTAAAAGAGGACTAGCTAGGAGGTTGCGAGAGGTCCTCCTGCCCCTCTACTCTGCCCTGGTGAGGCCACATCTGGAATATTGTGTCCAGTTCTGGGCCCCTCAGCTCAAGAGAGGCAGAGAAGTGCTTGAGAGAGTCCAGCGCAGAGCCACAAAGATGATGAAGGGAGTGGAACATCTTCCTTATGAAGAGAGGCTGAAGGAGCTGGGTCTCTTTAGCTTGGAGAAGAGGAGGCTGAGGGGTGACCTCACAAATGTTTATAAATATGTAAAGGGTCAGGAGGGTCAGGAGGATAGTGCCAGGCTCTTCTCAGGGATGTCCAATGATAGGACAATGGCAACAGGTGAAAGCTGGAACATAGGAGGTTCCACAAAAACATTAGGAAAAACATTTTCACTGTTAAGGTGACAGAGCACTGGCATAGGCTGCTCCGGGAGTCTGTAGAGTCTCCTTCTCTGGAGACATTCAAAAACTGATGATAAGACTTTCTTTGCTGTTTTTTAAATCAGTCATCCTAGAAGAGGGAGAGAGTATCTCTAAGCATTCAAACGTAACAATTACTAGTTATTATATTAAAAAAAATCTTGTAGCTTCAATCTCACTGGTATTTACAATTACTTTTTTAACACCTTCCTAAAAGAAGAGACTTCCTCCTTTTCTTCCCTCCCGGCATTGAAACTTGATAATTTCCACTTTTAAACCATGAGAATACTTTTTGCCTGGGACAGCTAGTGCACTTTCAAACACTTTGGAGGCACATTTTTTAGCGGAGACCAAGGGACATTCTCAATATACAGTTTCTCAGTTATAACCATGTAAGTATTGCTGTGACTTTTTTTATTTCTGGGGAATGATATTTTCACAGAAATTAAGTCTGCAGTGCATTTTTCTCTCACCTACAGGTTAGAAATAGAAAAATGCAACAGATATTCTGATATACTCTTGCTAAATAAAACCTGACTATGTTTGATGTGTGTTCTGCTTATCTGCTAGCTTAGAAACAGAAAGATGTTTTGCATTTCAAAACCCATAAAAAATAATTTTACACCTGACACTGACAGTGAAATAATTGTTACAATTTGAAAAAAAACCCCAACATGATAATATGTAGACAGCTGTTGTAAGGAGGAGATATCATAGAATCATAGAATGGCCTGGGCTGGAAGGGACCTTAGAGATCATTTTAATCCAGTCTCCCTGTCGCCAGGGATGCCACCTGTCGACTAGATCAGGCAACACGTGGGGACCGAACAGAAATCGAACTTGCGAACTCGATGTTGTATATAATCATTAAAGAGAGAAAGAATGCCTAAAACTTTGTAGAAGTCTGTGTTTTCTTAGACTACCATACATGAGATTTAGTACACTTGAAATGGGTCAAAATTAGTATTATATCAGACTTAACTCATATAATAACGACTCAGTTTTAAAATAAATTCATTATTCTTTTTTCCTGATACACATGTATCGATTTATTTATTTTTATTTTTTTTTCCTAAATCCTCATTACTTTTCTGCATCTGTTGCTTGAATCATACAGAACACATGGGAATGGAGACACCAGAAACTCCTCCTGAACTTAGGGTTGATTTAGTTCCCTTTTTGATTTGTTCTTCACAATGCTGAAAGTTTTGGTTACTCTTACACTTTCTCCCCAGTCTTTTCTTCCAAAGGGACATTTTTTAATTGCTAAAAGATCACACTAAGAAGTTTGTTTCTTTCACACAGTTTCTTTCCTTCCCCTCAGTCAGCTGCAAGTCACTATTCCATAGAACAAACTCACAAGAATTATTTAGCTCACTTGGTGAAATGAATGCAGATACTAATAGAAATAGCATGGACTTTTTAATTGCACCCACTTCTCTTGTGTGGATGGACCACAAGACAGGGACCGAGGGGACAAAGTCCCATCAGCTGTAAGAAAAAATCAAGTTCGTGACCACTCGAGGAACCTGAACATACGTAAGTCTATGGGACCTGATGAAATGAGTCCCAGAGTCCTGAGGGAACTGGCTGGTAAAAAAGCCACTCTCTGTGCTATTTGAAAAGTCATGGTAGTCAAACATTGTATCCATTTTTCAAAAGGATAGAAAGGAGAACTGCAGGAACTACTGACTTGTCAGCCTAGGAACTTCTGTGTCTAGGAAGATCATAGAAAAGATCCTCCTACAAGCCATGCTTGGGCATATGGCAGACAGAGAGGTGATTTGAGGCAGTCAGCATGGCTTCAACAAAGGCACATCCTGCCTGACTAATCTAGGGGCCTCCTGTGATGGTGTGACTACATTAGTGATCAAGGGAAGAGCAGTGGATGTCATCTACGTGGATGCCTGTAAAGCCTTTGATATGGCAGCCCACAACTTCCTTCTGTCTATAATGGAGTCTTTCTCTGGAGTGATCAGCAGAAGACAGACATAGACCTGTTGGAGTGGGCCCAAAAGGGTCACAAAAATCTTCAGAGTGCTGAAACACTTCTCCGTATGAAGAAAGGCTGAGAGAGTTAGAGCTTCTAAGTCAGGAGAAAAGAAGGCTCCAGGGAGACCTTATTGCAGCCTTTCAGTATGGCTCATGGCAGGAGGGTTGGATTAAACAATGTTTTAGAGGTGTGATTCTGTGATTTCATTTAACTGGTATGACACGAGCTGTTATGGACCAGTAAGAGTTAAACTAATTCAATCACTTGGCACATTTTTTCTGGCCCTGTTAAATGGACCACTGATTTTCTAGTGGGCACAAAACCAGACAAACATATGGAGAACATTTATAGGCAATCAGTACACTTACACATAATTTGAGTATCTCAGCTGACTAATGAGGGACAGACTTAAAGCCAGAGATTTCCAAGCTGTTGTCCATACTGAGATCACATACTGCTGTTTCAGAAGACTTGTTCTTTATTAATCTATTGGCACAAGTAACTTCAAAAAAACAACCATGTGTTCATATGTTTCTTAGGGTCCATAAGGTTCAGAGTCATTAGGGTTTTAGTTTAGATCAGGACTATGCTTTTTACGTTAATTTCTCAGTTGTACTCAATTAATTTTGCTTTAAGTCATGCCACACACCAGGCTCAGTGCACAGAAACCAGATTACTTTTCAAAGAAACTGAAAATAAGTTTCAAGAGTACGCTTAATAGTTTCCAACCAGTTATGAGTATTTAGCCCACAGGACTACAATCACTAGGACTATGGTAGTCCAAAATAGCAATCCCCTGCCTCAAAACATGTACTGTTTGCAGAAAAGCCTCAGCTCCTCTTGTTTCACTGTTTCTGTTGGTCTGTGTTGCTTAATTAAGGCACACTATGAAACATGAGTGAAAAAGACATAATTTTTCCTTTCTTAGTTTCCATTTCTGATGTCTCATACTCTGGTTAACACTGTATTTACATAGAAAGTCCCCTTGTTATGTGGGTCAATCCCATACTGACTACTACAGACTTTTAGTAAGGTACCTATATAACTAAATTTAGGAGTCATTTACATAACCATTTTTCTTTAAGTAAGAAGATCATAGAAATGTGATCTAAAGTCATCTGTAATATGTCATTAGTAAGTAAAAGTCTTATTCTGGTATAGGTCAATCTTAAATGGTTTTTTTCTCTAAGACCAGGCCAGAAGAACCTGAGGTTCCTTCACTTACACTCGAGTGAACTAGATGTTAAAGAAACTATCGTTCCATTTTCATATGGGAATATTTTAGTGTCACTTTCTGTCAATATAATTTTCTCCACCTAAATGATCTCTACAGGCGTGAAACACTTTTTGATCACATCTTAATATATAATATTACTGCAATGTAATTCTAGGGCTTTATTATTTGGGGTTTTTTATACCTTTACACCATTCCCATATAAATTCAAATCACTGTAGTGAAAGATATGCATTGATGTGTCAGTGGTTGGATCATATACCAGGGTAAAGCTTCTTTATTAAAGAATCATAGAACAGTAGGCCCTGGAAGGAATCTCTGGAGATTGTCTAGGCCACCACTCTGCTCACAGCAAGGTCAACTCAGAGCAGGCAGCTTGTCCTGTTGGAAAGATTCAGTTGTGTTACTTTTAATATAAGATACCATTCGAGATTGTGTTGCAAATGACAAGTGTGGAAAGTTAAATGCATTTTTACAATTTTGTGCTTCAGAGCATGGTAAGTGCTTCTCGGGAACAAATGAAGCAGCATGGTGTCCTCTTGTGCTGCAAGCTTCTAGGGACAAAATGGGACAAATGGAACCAGGAATCAGTTATTAGCTGCCTATATGCACATTCATTTATATGCACATTCACATAGTGACCAGAACACAGCCACCCTGTTCTGGTTGCTAAACAATAAGATGTCCCAGACCATTTGATTGAAAAGCTAAGGAGCAAGCTCTGACATTTTTCAGTTCACTGTTTTAGAAGAAGCCATTAAGTATACATTAAGATGGTGAAGTTTTTGTTCCAAGTAGTCTACTTTGCCTATGAAAAGAAACAGGCTTCTGTACAAATGATCGTGGAAATAGTACTAGACTGAAATGCGAGGGTTATGATGTCTGACTGGAACAGAATTAATTGGGAGGAAACAAAGTTTATTGCGACATGCGTGAAATTTTTGGCTGGTGTTCAAGCTCTACAGAAATAAACATAAGGAAGCATTAATGCAGTTTATCAGCTCTTTACCTTAGTATGAACAGGTCCAGAAATTATTAAAAACGTTAGCAGAGTACTCTAAAAAAACCTTTTTTAGAACAGATCCAGAAGGTGATGCAGATACTTACTATTAATTATTTTTAAAGTCTTGGTAACATACCTTAAAGAAGCAAACGCATATATTACTGCTTCAGAAAGCCCTGGCTAACTCATGTTCTGACTGGGTGTATGTGTGAGTGTATCCCTGCACAGGGCTGCCAATAGCCCTTACACTACACCACAAAAAGGCAGTCAAAAACATGTATGAAGGCTGAACTTGAACTGATAAAAGAGAGTAATGAGGAAATAATAAGAGGCTATGACAAATATTTTGAAAGGAACTTTTGGTCAAGAGTCTTGATTTTAATTAAACATAAATCTGATACAATCTCCTATTTTACCAATTCCCTAACAGTTTTACAGAAATCAACTAGTATGATTACTCACTGAATGCATGTAATGTTTAGTGCTATCAGAGTCAGTTATTCTGTAAAAGAATAAGCTGTTAGAAATTAATCTTGAAACTTATATTTTTGGGGGCAATATCTCAGCATATTTCAGATTTTTATGTTATCCAAATAAAAGAGTACATACAACCACAGCATATCTTTGATATACTTTCATTTTAAAAGCTCTCTCTGAAGGATGATAGATAAGACACAGAAATAAGTAACTTAGCACCAAATGTAAGCACTGCTAATAGGACACGTCAAATTGTTGTGGGTCTTCTTTAGTTCCCTTTTTTTCTGTTATCATAAGAGAAATAAACTAAGGGACTAATTACGATGAATAAATAAATATAAAATACTGCAAGACATAAACTATTTTAAAAATCTCAAAAGGGATATTTTCTTTAATTTTTGGAACTATATCTGCCAATTTGCCTGGCAGGACTTGGTTATGGTCCCTATTAGTTAATTTTAAAAGGGATTTCTTTTTTTTCTGTATTACATATTGATATTTTTGCTTATATAATATTGCAGTGTAACATAAATAATATTTCAAAGCTTCCAGCTGACTTTTCTGTTATTTAATCTTGTTTACTGTCATGTAGCAAAAGTCCACATGCATTTATTTACGTTCTTTTTCCACTCATTGTCGAATTTGCTATAGAATATAAAATTAACACTGAATCCAATACATTAGAAAAATATTATTAGAGGAATTAAAGGAAATATGTTGCAGTGTTAGTCTTGAGAGCCCATGAAATCTTTTTGCTCAGTCTAGCTGAGTGAAATAAATTCAAAAATGTAAGATAGAAGTAATTTTCTATATTGCTATGCAAGAAATCACTGCTATTTTCAGAAAAAGCTTTTAGCAGAAATGGACCTCATAAGGTAAATTTCAGACTCATGCAGTTTTTCAGCAATTGCATGGCTTAAATCTAAGCATCATTTTGAACATTTGAAGATACCTGCTGTTCATGTATGGAGTAAAACAATATTGCTAGACTGGCTGACATAATTTGTAGCAGCATCAGTGGCAAAATAAATGTATTGGCATGTATATAAAAAATATAATCATTATGTTCTATATTATAATATACCTCTCCTAAAGCCTACATGGTATACAATTTATGTAAATTGCATACATTTAAAAGGAAAAAAATATGTAATATAATGTAACCAGGCTGGATGAATTGTGCCATATTTTCATGAAACTTCAGATGAATATGGCTATGTCTACACTAGCAATCAGCAATAGTAACAAATCTCTAAAAAAACTGTGGGCACTGGGGACCCAACATAATCTAAGGGAAATCCCGTTTGCATCATTCAAGTCTTCTTCACAAAGCAAATTATATGTGGCATGTGGGTATAGATGTGAGATTTGCTTCTGAAATGTTCTTGAAACATAAACTAAAATGCTAATGTGAACATACCCTACAAGACACTTTGAAGGACTTGGGGTTTTCTTCTTTTTTGTTTGTTTGTTTGTTTGATTTTACTCTTGCCATACAAGATTGAAACAAGCAAAAATCACTTAGTAAGTGATTCACTTAGTAAGACTGCAGCACAGAAGGAA
>NW_009710443.1:0-395 GCF_000703405.1 Apaloderma vittatum | reverse complement strand
AGAGATGGACTTTGAAACTGGACTCCTCTAATCTCAGAAAAAATCTATCTTCCCCTTCACGTGCATCATTATTAAGATCATGATACAATGGTGTAGGGTGAAATAAGCCCAGGATAGCCCAGAAGTTCACTCGGGGGCGGAGCAGCTCTCTTGAGTCTGCACTAGAGCATGGGGAGCCCTGCTGTCTCTCAGGGCTCCTCAAGTGTCCTGGTGGAGAGCAATATGACAGATGAGGATTTCATGTCCTACACAGAAGGTTGCCTCCCTGAGCAGAGCAACGCTGAGATTACAAACAGGAGTTGATCAGACAATAACTTTAGGAGAGATTTTGGAAAAAAGCATAAGATGGAAAAAAACCCATTTTCCCAAACTTGTCAATGTGTTCTCTTTCAACA
>NW_009710442.1:0-258 GCF_000703405.1 Apaloderma vittatum | reverse complement strand
TGCGCCGTGATGGGCCTTAAGGTGGGAATAGCCCCACTGCCCAGCCCAGGGTCCGTGGGACCGGGAGCTGGAGCTTTTCAAGCTGGGGCGGGCTGGCTCTGCAAAGCAGCTTGAGCCCTCCCTGTGCTGAGCTGCAGGTGGCTGTGAGCCCCCTCGCTCGAGCTCTGCTGGGCTCTGAGCAACAGGGACTGAGAGAGGAGAGTGCTCACAGCTCCTCCGCTTGCCCCAGTTCCTTGGGCCGATATGAAGGTGCTGCTC
>NW_009710441.1:4136-6547 GCF_000703405.1 Apaloderma vittatum | reverse complement strand
CGGGCCTGTGTGTGTGGCCGGGCCTGGCACGGCCTGTCCTTGGGTCTGAAGGGAGCTGCCCCGTCCCCTCTGTGTGTGCTGCATTCCCCAAATGTGACATTTAAGACACATCCGTGGTATGAAACACCGATCACTCTTTTTCTACGTGCTCAATATACTTTTGACTTGCTTTCACTTCCCGGATTATCGCCGGAAGCCTGGCTGGCTGCGGGGCTTTTTTAATGTTAAATACACTGTTGAGCTTGAAAAAAAGGGTGCTGCAGCTCTAGCTGCTGGATTTTTATGTCTGTGTTAAAGGGAGCTATACTTGTCTAGGAAATACGAGGCATATGTCATCATTTCATCTCGAGAGCGAGCGCTGCAATATTCATATTACACAGTCTGGAGTTGGTTGAATGGCACCTAAAGCTCTCTGGAAGAAATAAATCCAGACAGAATTAGCAGACCCAGAGACAATAAAGGCAATAAAGTGTTATGTGAGAGGGAGCTGAGAGCTTCAGAAAGCCAAAATCCGATCCCATCAAAAAGCAGATTTAGTTTTGAATTGTCAAGAGCAGTAGGTATTGCTGAAGCTCTTAACGCAGGACTCTGTCTCTGGGGGGGGGGGGATCTTTACACTCACACCGTGCTGGGCCAGGGGTCAAACAGGAGATTTTCTTTCCCATTTTCCAAGATTTGAATGAATTCCATCCCTTTCTGCAACCACTGCTGGCGTGCCGGGCTCAGACACCAGCTCCTAGAGCCCATGAGAGGGAGCAAATTCCCCATCAGCAAATTCCCTGCCAGCAGCAGTTCTCTTTGGAGACAGCCTGGATGAGATTTTTTTTTTTTCCCCCCATCCAGCTCCTAAATGTGGCCCTGGAGCCACGGCCGGGGCTGACCCCAGGGGAAGGTGCAGGTCCTGAGGGCAGCAGTGGGGGAATCAACCTCCCTATCCCGTTCTGCCCAGGGATAACTGCTCTTCTCTTCTGATTTCTGGCACTATTCGCTCACCACAACTTTTCCTGCTTCATGGAGGGAGCTGGAAGTCTGGAGGCCGGCTCAGGATTGCAACTCTCGGTGATCCTGGTGGCCGCCCTCTCTTTGGCAAGAGTGACGATAACGTTTTGCTGGGAGATACTTTAAAACAGCAGAGAAACATCAGGTGGTTTCACAGCAGGCTAAACTCACTTGTGAGCTCTTAGTGCAGGGAAGATGCGTGGATGTTACACGGCCATAAAGGGGGCTCTCAGCAGTCGCTGCTGCAAGTAGAAGTGATATTTGGAGATCAAACTGGAGCTGAGGCAGAAAAAAAAAAGGAGTTTTCTGCTTTCTGGCCATATCTTGCGTCAAAACAGTGCTTGCCTACCACAAGTGGAATACTTTATTTTCATGCTTTGGATGCAGCTCCTGTGTGCTTGATAAAATGTACCCATAAAATTGCAAATACAAGGCAATTTGACTACTGATGGCTAATGCATCATAACGGCTAAGGAAATGTGAGCATTTAGAAATACCCCATTTAAACATTGGGCACTACCTCCTTTACTTGCACTATAGCCGAATAAATAAACAATATGTGTGCATTATGTTAATATTGTCCAAAGCCAAAAGAATGAGTGCGCGGCGTGTTACTTGCTTTTTATGACAGATCCATTATGCCCAGAGACCACTGCGTGAATGAGAAAAAGGAGGAATCAAGAGCTCTTTTCCTCTGAGGAACAACGCCTTTTGTTTCTCGTCTCTGGGTGAGTTATTTTCTGCGATTGCATCCAGCAGCAGGAACCTGCCGAGTTACGGAGGGTGCTACAAATCCCAGGGAAGCTGGCTGCGAAACTCGGTTGATTTGATGAGTGCAGGCGCTGGCCCAGAGACCACCCTGAGTTACGGGGCGGCAAAGCAGACCTGGGGGGACAGAGCCCACCCGAAGTCAAACCCCTCCACGTTCAGGCTCGCTGGGCTGCACTCAGGGAGCGGCGAAACGTTAGTGTCAACTCCTGCAGGAACCGAAGAGGAGGGGAGTGGGAGCAAGTGCTGCTGCTTAGGGTCTCCTTTGATTCAAATCGGAGCAGTTTTGGGACTGCTCAACTGTCTGCAAGTTGTTTGTGCGTCTCTTGGGGGGGTCCCAGGCCCAAGGACTCCTCGACACGCGCAGGGCCGCTGGCTGCACCTCTCCTCGGCTGATTTCTTCTGCTGCAAGGTCTCCAAAGAGCTCGCTCCAGACCTCCAGTGCTGGAGGAACGGGGACATCCAGCTCAGGGAAATCCATACTAGCAAACCCCTAATCTCTTTTAAATTCTCTGAGAGTGGGAGGAATAAAAGAGAGTGAAAATTACACATACACCCCACCCCCCCAGCTTTTCCTGGGCAAGCTCAGAATTTATTGAGTCGACTCCTGTGGGATGCTACATCATGTCATCCAAGACTTGGGT
>NW_009710441.1:0-4105 GCF_000703405.1 Apaloderma vittatum | reverse complement strand
TTCCCTGCTGCTGCTGAGTGAAGAAATATGATAGCGGGAGGGATAATGAAGCAGACATGTTTTCTTCAAATCAAGCTGATTCTCTCTTAAGACGGGATAAAAGGGTAAAGAACTTCCCCTTCGCGATATTTCTCTCAGTAATGTGTTTTGACAATTTAATTTAGAAGTCATAGAGTAGCGAAGACAAAGTCACCTGGTGGGTGGACATCGGAGAGTTCAGTTGCCTTTGTGATGAATTGGTGATAGTACAGAGATGACAAAACAACACAGGGGGACAAGGAGAAGGCTGGCAGCACTGTCGGCAGCATGCACAGGATAAATTGAACACTACACTTCATCCAGGATCTTCAATAGGCCCAGGCATCCCGATATAATTTATGAATTGCAATTAGCATTTTATTACCACTCGTGCTCGAGCCGTGTACCTATCGCTTGGGTTCAGGTTTTGCGAGAGTTGCAGAGGAAAGTTTTCCCTAAGTTTAACGTACCTATTTCTTTAAATCAAAGCAATAAATATGCTCAAGAAGCTGCAGAGGTTGAGAATGAGTGTTTCTTGCAGAGGCTTCTCGGGGCGCTGGCTCACGGAGCTCTCCTCGCTTGCACTCCAGCGCCTCACGTGCGCATCCTCCTCGTGGTTGACACCTGCCGCAGAAGTGTGGCTCCGAAGCCCCACAGGAGCCCCCAATCCTGACGCTTCAAGGCTGACAGGTCCCAGATTTCTTTTCTGAGGCATGAAAACTTCTATCACTTGCCCCTTAGCGGTTTCTCCAGTCTAGACGGAAGAGGAGCAATCGTTGCTCCAGCTCCCTTCCTGCCCTTCTGCTTCCTCTTCCCTGCGAACAGAGGGTCCTCTCTGAAAACTTTCTTGAAAGAGTGGAAAAAGTGGAAAAACTTGTGGGCAATCTCCATGGAGCTGGTTCGGCACCCAGGGGCTGCACCTCGCTCCTGCCTGCAGCACTCAGGGACCTCTCTGCCCCATCCAGCCTCACCTGCAGTGGCTGCAGCTGGTTCCCCCAACGCGGAGACACAAAAATCTGTTGTACAATTTACCTCCGGAATCACTCTGAAAGGCCCCTGACTGTGCTCCAAACGACTCTGCAGGCTGTTATAAATATACAAAGCTTTTTGTGGGGATATTCATGAAATTCTATCACCGCTTACCCTGGCTGGTAATGGCCTTGTTTATGTATGGGCTCTATACCTGGCTTTGCAGCCTCTCCAAACACAATTCTATTACCGTGTTTAACTGCTCTATCAGTGTAGTACTTAGCGCTCTCTGCTTCCCAGCACAGCTCCTTAATGGCCAGGGAAGGTATTAGGCGCCGCAGTTTGCGAGCGTTCGAAAGAAAGTTTGAATCTCGCAATGTCTTTATTTTAAAATTCATGGAATTTCTAAGTACCAACTTCTAAGCCATGACCAAACAGTCATTTCTTTCTTAAACAGCCTTTGATTTCCATCAGTTAACTTGCTCTCACCAGCTTTGCAGAGCTGTCCCACCATGGGGGACCTGTCACCCTCCTGGTCCCCACCAGCTCTTTTCTCCTGTGGGGCAGTCGCGACGTGGCTCTGCCCGCATCGGCGGGGGGACAGCGCGATGGGGGTGTCACTCTGGGGGTTCACAGGCGGCATGAAGCAAGGAACTACCCTTGCCTTCCCCAAGTTGAAATCAAGGGGGTATTTAAAAGGACATGACAGTACCTGCGTGGGATGAGCGGCAGAATCGGGCCGCTGTGGTGGGAATCACCCTTTGAGTCCTTCTTCATAATCAGTGTTTTGTTTCTTTTGGTATCGCACGAAACAAGTTCACAGATTTCTTTCCTAAAAAAAAAAAAAAAGAATGCGAACATTTCAACTTCATATTTAAAGTCCTGCTTCCCACGCATGCCAGCGGAGAGGGGGGAATTCCTACATCCTCCCACCGCCGGCCCATCAGGTGTCGTTTTCCCTGCGACCGTCTGGGTGGCAGGAGGCAGCCGGGAGGATTTGCCTCCTCTTTCCAGCTGATCGAGAGCGTTTCCTAGTTTCCTCGTGCGTTTTGGCAGAATTTCACAATTTAATTGTTGGAAACAAGAGCAGGAAATATTAGCAGCGCCGGCACAATAGGATTTTAATTTAGCTTCAGGACAGAAATGGGTCTCTAGCAGAGTGCCAGGCTCCAGCATTGCCTGCAAGTACGAGGAGCCTGGAGTTTGCCTAATAGTTTGCATAACTGGGGTAAATTCTGCAGGGATGCGAGGGACTTAATTGGGCTCGTGCTTAAACATCCTCATAATGCGAGGCACACTGCGTGCTCTGCGCATTATTATTAAACAGCCCATTTCACTTTTTAATGATCGTCTTGGATCACCGTAACAGTGATCAGCAAATAATCCTGGACAAATAAACATCTGTCTTCAGCATTTCCACAGCTGGAGTTCCTGCCAGGCTTCGAGCCTGGCCAGAGTGGGAGATCCACGAGAGACCCATGTTCCCCTCCCCTCTGCCCAGCACCCTTCCTCGGGCCGGGGGGCTCAGATGTCGGGTTAGTCCTCAGCACCACGTACCCCTTGGGAGATCGGTGTCTGCCCCAAACGCCGTCGGGTTCCACACGCAGGAGGCGTGTCGCCGCCCGCCTTGACATTGAGGTAAAATATGGGGCATCGCTAAATTATTCAGTTGGTGAGAGGGGCTCTCAGGATGGCGTGTTGCTCTTCTGCAGTGTAATTAATAGTCTTTAGATTAAATATGAAATCATTCCGAGTCATTAATAATTTAGCCGCAGCGTGGCGATCTTTAGAGAGCAGCAGCACTTCATATTCTTCTCAAGTATGTTGCCTGAAACGCTTTGGGGGAAGCTGGCCGCCCTTTCATCCATCTCAATTACAATTGCTGGCTGCTCATTTCCTTCTTGAACATTGTTTTGCGAAGGTGTAAAACTCTTCCGCTCCTGCTTTTTCTGAAGCCGGTGCTCAGTAGCATCAGCACGTCCTGGAAACGAGAGGCTGGTCAGCCGTAGCGAGGAGGTGCAACCCTCCAGCGCTTCCGTGCTCCAGGCCTGGCAGGTGCCTTAAGAGTTTTTGGGTTGGATTTGGCTCAAATGCAGTTTCCACCCTCTATGGGATGGACCAGTCTTGGGCCCTCAGAGGGACCTGAGCTTGCCACCGGTCCTTGCCGATCTTGCAGAGGGAGGTGGAGGGATGGAGAAGAGATTTCCCTGGCCGAGGCGCCTGCACCGCCACCCGGCCATGGCTTTTGCCGTGGTGCTGGTGGCCTTGGCCACGGCCGACCCACCAGCACCAGACCCAGCTCAGCTGGGTCTCTATGATTTCCAGAAAACAGGAGATGACTCACCTCTCCTCTGTCTCTTCCAGGCCCCACCGCTGCGCTTTTTATGGGCAGGATGGAGACGACGATTTTTGCTAAAGCTGACAACTACCATAACTTAACTTTACACCAGCACTAAAACTGGAGAAAAAAAATTCATGTCCTGGGACATCTGTGACACAGTTGCGGCTGACGGTGGATTTATGCGTGGCCCCAGTGGCTCCCAGCAAGGAAAGCAGCTCGATGCACATGCTCCAAACCAGCTCCAATCCTGCCGGTGAAACACGTCCCTGTGCAGACCCTTCCCCATGAGGGCAAATCTCTGCACAATCAAAAAGCAGGTGGGGAAGCCCCATCCACATTTTTCTGCAATGCCGGTGGGCTCCCACCGCAGCGCTGGACCAAGCGGGCATGCACAGCCTCGCTGCACTGGGGCAGGGACATGAGGATGCTCCATGAGAAGGGGTGCTCCAAAGCAGGAACAAGCAGCACTCTGGGCAGAAGCACAGCTAAATCCCTCGCAGCCAGGCTCCTGCTCCCTGGTGAGTGATCACAGCTCGGCTGCAAAAGGCCACTGTCAGCGGGAGGAACATTTTGGAGTGCCAGAGCCCTGGGGTGCCAGGCTGGGGCTGCGCCAGCAGCGGCCCTGGAGGGCACCCGCCTTTCGCTGTAATTCCTATTTCCAAACAGCAAACAAATGTGAGACAGCTGCTGCAGTCAAACTCGAGAGCAAAGCCAAGTCCCGCAGGAGGTGCTGGCAGCGGCAGGGGCGAGGGGAGGGGAAGGGGCAGGATGAGGCCA
>NW_009710440.1:20644-77108 GCF_000703405.1 Apaloderma vittatum | reverse complement strand
AAATCCGGCTGAGCCAACCCAATACATCTAGTTCTATTTTTAATGTGTGTTCCGCGTATGAGAGTCACAGTATCTGCATACGACTGTAAGGTAATACCAGAGTGCTAACATGATTAGTGGCTGTACTGGCTGGGTCTGAATATAACTCTATTGTGGAGTTTGTTGCATGAAATGGGTACTCATACAGAATTATGAAAGCCAGAGATAAGCATTGGCCTCTCAGTCTTGTCTGTGATGATGTTTTTGATGATTTTCTAATTTTTTCTGTAGCCTGAAAATTGATTTTGCTGGATGAGATTGACAGTGAATGTTATGATGTCATATGTTGCTAAGATAGCCTAAAACTTTCAAGTGTTGTTGCCAAGGGCTGGTATTTGAAATTGAAAGAACAAAAGGTTATAAGTGAGAACGGATCTCACAGGCAAGAAGTTTCTTTCTGGTTTTCTTTCTTTCTTTCTGGACTAAAGTAAATATTTAAAATAAATATCTGTTTTGTATTTCTTCCCTACATAAAAATGCTCTCAGGCTCTGTGTTGCTGTACTGGTTTATGGAGGATTAGGGCTGGCCCAGCCACTAAATGTGGATAGATGCTCTCCTACCTCTCTCCCTTCCCAAAGAGGAAGTGAAAGGAAATGAGGCAGGTGTTTGAATGGAACCCACGTGAGGTACTTTTGTGATCTATACATGACAAACAAGTGTACCAGCTTCCTTATCTCCACTTTCAAACTGTAATCCAGGCTATGGCTTTGCTTGGTAAGTCCTAACCATTCTGGTTGTTTAAAAACTGATGTATTTCACCTTTTTGCCATGGGAATTGAGGCTTGAGTTTGAGCACTCAAACTTCCTGGGGGCGCAGGAAGGAGGAGATGTTTTGCAGAGCCACATGAAGGGACTCTTTAGCACACACCCAAATTCTGTGGTTAGAAATAGACTTGGATGTCAACTCTTCTTCCTCCTCCTCCTTCTGTATGTGGATGTGCCTGATTTTCAAACAAAGGCAGTGGATCAGCTGGATCCAGCCTTTGATGTGCCAATTGGATGACATTGCTTAACACAGATGTTCCTAGATTTGTCTCTGGGGGTGGGACACTGCCAGTTTTAATGCGTTTGTATGTTAAGTGGAGCAAAGCAATCGTCCTAATTGTTGCAGTTAGTAATGCTGCCATATAGTGGAAAGACTTATCAGAAAATTTAAGGGTTTTTGGCTTCCTAGCAACAACAGGACTGGATTTGCCTCGTCCTTTCAGGAGAGCTGTTAAACTGCCAACTTTCCTTAGCCAAGAATGGCTTTTCTGCTCAACTAATACATAGTTAACATTACTTCTTCAACATTCACAATTTTCACGTTCACAAGCAGAATGACTTAATGGGGAAGATTTGACACACAGCAAGATTTGACGCACAGGAAGCAAGAAGTGCAAAAGAAAAGTCTAACTTTCCCCTTGTGTTTGCTGTTCTAATAATGTTGACTTTAATAAGGACCCTTACTGTTCAGCTTTTTTTCCCCTGCCTTTCATTTAGCTAGGTGAGATGAGCAAAATTGATACACCATGTGGTGCACTTGTCTCACCAGTAGACCATGTTTTAGCATAAAACCTGTGACAGGTGAAGGTAAGGTGAAAGCCACAAATGAGTAAAAGGCAAATGACAAGCTCAGTCTGAGAACACAAGTCAGAAGTGTTGCCCGGTTTTTGATAAAAAAATACATGCCTGAAATTGCCAATTTACAGCAGTCCTTTTCCTGAGCAAAAAGATAAACAACGGACAAGCACATTTCAGAATTTTTGCCATCTTATGCTTAGATTTCAGAATTCCTAAAGCATTTGACAAATCCATTAGAGCCACCAAAAGTAAGACATAGCTAAGTTCAGATTTTGTTTCATTTCATAATCAGAATGGGCATGAATCAGAATCTAATTTTTTCTGTCTTCCCAATATAATAATTCTTTTAAAATAGTGAATTAAAAATTATTTGGTTAATATTAAAGTTGTCCTTTTTCTCCAATTTGTGATTTGTGTCATTAATAAAACCCAAAATCTCCCTGATTTTTCTTCAGCGCTTACTATATGATGTGGACAGAAACATTTTTTCCCCCCAAATTAATATGATTCATACATGATTTAAATCTTAAGTTTCCCATCCTTTGAGTTCTCATTGCCTTTGATGTGTGAACTCAATGCTTTTTCCAAAGGAGGTGCCCTCACTGTGTCAAAAAAATTCACACCTCCAGTGTGCATATTTGTGTTTCATTTTCTGAAGTAGGAAGTAGGCTGAATTTTCTAACTTCTTCTGTTAGGCCTCCTAGATTCCATTTAACTTTCAGCATATCTCATTTCTTCATTTTCTTGTGTTTACAACTTTCAACTCGCAAATCCCCAAACTCTGTGCCAAATTTTTCCTTTTATTGTTGCTAGCAATGCCATAAATCTTACAGGAATCACATGAAGACTTGTAATGTGCTTAGATCATTGAATTATATGATGCTTTCAGGTGCATTAACCTGTGTAATAACATTTTTTCCTGTTGAGTTATTTATTAATCCCATAGTCTCCTGTTTTACCACAAGTAATGACCTCTAATTTTCGTTTCAGATGTCGCAGTTATTTATTTCTTCCTCTGTCTGGTCTCTTAAGACATGCTTGTGTTAAAATATGTAGACTGTAGTATAAGAAATTATTTATGTGCCATCTGCTGTAACAATGCAGAGACCTAATCAAGATTGTACTTGTAATATTGATGAATTTCCTTAAAGCACTAAAAATATATACAGATAGCACAGTTGTTTTACAGTAGAAATGAAAGCTTAGACAAATGAACTGCAATCAGATATTTAACAAAGTAAGATCAATTTTTGGGTTCATGATAAAGAACTGTTTTCAGAATGAATCCACCTTACACACAGATATGAGAGAACAATAAGATCTCTTATACTTAAGAAAAAATGAGGAAGGACACATTTTTATGGGTGTGTTCTTTTGAATTTGTGTTGCTGTGCAGAAGCAAAGCAATGAACTTAAATGTTCTTTTCCAGCATGTTCCAGAATTGGTCATGTGCAACACTAAGCACATCCCCACCCCTCCATCCTCTAGTGGATGCATTGTTAAGATCTGTGTTCTTCACTTGGAAGCCTTAATGTCCTTACAGGTGGGCTGTACCATCCCCTGCTCTCTTTCCTTCTGAACATAGGAAACCATCGGTCTTTCAAACCTATGTGAAAAGTTTCAATATTGAGTATCATGATCTAGTTGAGAGGCGTCCCTGCCCATGACAGGGAGGTTGGACTAGATGATCTCTAAGGTCCCTTCCAGCCTAGGCCATTCTGTGATTATTGCATATAATTCCTCATTCGTTAAAAGATTTGCTCAAAGCTGACAGTAGCTCTTGCTTCACCCTTGTCTATAATGGAGGAGACTGAACCCAAATTTGGATGGGTGAGCCCAGAAGTATGTTTGGCTGAACAGGCTTTCCCGGTATGGAGGATGAGAGTTGAGGATGAAGCATGATTGACCTATGTTTCTATTAATTAATCAAACTTTGCAAAGCAAATACTAGTGTTTTAATATTTAAGTATCACAGGAAGTTTAAGGGAATTCTTCCCTCTTTCTTATAAGCGATACTGAATATATGGTTGAAGTACAAGGCCCCATGTCTGGATTTAAAAAACTATAGATGAAAGATATCTGTGGTGTCACATTAGCATTTCTTATTGTGTGGTTTACAGAACTCCCTACCACAAGGAGAGAGGTATAGCCCTGAAAATATTAGTATTGGGGAGTGTGCTTAGACTCAGTGATCAGTGACGCTGAACGCTGTATTCTTAGCACCTTAGGCACTGGGTATGTCTTAGGGATCTTCTTCTTTAATAAGCATTCATTGCTGGTCTTCTGTTCTCCACCTGAATTTGCATTCATTTCCTGGACCCACTGAACTCAGGCTGCATTGCATTAGCACATTAGTAAAACTGATTCGTAAGAAGATCTCCTTCCTCCCTGCTCCAAGCCTGCTGCTGTTCCTGCTGGAAGGGGAACTTGGAGTGCTCCTAGGGAATGCAGCTTCTCATCACTGCTCTAGTTCACAGCCACTAGCACTTCTGATGCTCTGCCTCTGTCTGCTGTCATTTGCTTCTATGTCATCCCTTGATTCCCATGAACAGACTGGATCCATTCAATTATCTTCCTGGGGCTTTTTATTCACTTGCTTGCATGTTTTGTGATACTATCTTATCTCTCCTAGTCTTCAATGTGTGTTTTTTATTATTTATTTTTACCTTAGTCACACCTGTGTTCATGAGATGTGAATAAACAAGAAAAATTAATTCTCATAAATCTTTTATCAGTATGAATGAAGACCTATGTGATGAATAATTACTCTTTTTAATGCAGATGCTTACTTCTGTTCTTATGTGCATTTAATGTGTTTCTAGTACTAACACTGTTAACTAGCAGCAGTCAACAGAAGACAAATTTCAGTTCTAGATTACTACATGACAGTGACCTGTGTATAGCCTTGTTTCAATAAATGCTGTTACGAATCATTGCCCACATTGTATTGTAAAATGGGATATCTCTGTGCTACATGAACACATTGTCTAAATTCTCTTACCAGGGTGGTGGTTTTGATTTCACAGCACTCTGGTCCCACAAAAACAGCTTACACAACCATTGAAAACAGTTCAAACTCTTAGACTTAATTCATTTTTCCTAGACAGTATTTGATTCTAAGTCTGCTTGTTGGTTTGTCTGAGCTTTTGTTTTATAGATAATTTATATTTCAAAAATGATTTTATTATAGTGGAGTATCCTGAATTTGGATGTGTTTATGGAGCTGGGGTTTACTGCTTCAAGCCAGCTCAGCTTCTGTGACCCTGGAGCATGCAGTATAGTAAGAAGTATATCCATGCTCTAGAGAGCTGGCTAAACAGGAGATAGAAGGATCATCAGTAGATGGTGCAGGATTTGAGATTCCACAGGAATAAGGGGATTTTCTCACATCATGATTTTGCGTTGGGGTTTGGTTTTTTTTAGGGGGAAGTGGCTGTGTTTGTGTTTTTGTGTTTTTTTTTTTTTTTTTGTTTGGGATGTTTTGGGTTTATTTGTTTTTGCTCTTGAATGGTTATGTTTTAGTCTTGAGACAGGTGATTGTCTTTGGGCTCAAAATGTTCCTTGTGCTTTAACAAGGAGTCTGTTAGTAACCTAAGGGATTGGCTGACCCCAGCATGATGTGTTAGCAGAGCCTAATGGAATTGTACAGGAGTGTATATTCATTTCAGGCTTTTCCAAGAACTTGCGTGCTAAGTGTGGGGGGTTGATTCTTGTGATGTGTAACCTTGGTAAAGTCCAGGTAAATGGACTTGCCTGTAGATATGTTGTTTACTAGTAGCTCACCCTTCTCTGCCAGACAACTGTCTGTTACCCCTTCAGAGATCTAGGATTTACTGCCCAGTTACACTGAGTCTCTGGAATCTGTTTTGAACCTCAGACTACTCTATGGTTTCAGTGCCAAGGCTCCAGTCTTTATGAACACTTTGGATTTAGGTTCATCTGTGTATCCCATAGTGGTGAAAACAGCCAGACGTATAGATACAGACCTTTAAAATGCTTTAAAGCAAAATTTGCTTGGTAACGTAGAGGATGTAAAGACCTCACCATTAACTGTACTCTTCCATAGTTTCCTCTTCTCTATGTATTGGCCTTTAGGCTTATATGAGAATGGGGCATTCAGAATCTTACATGAAAGAATCTTATATGAAATGGGGAATTCAGAATCTTTTTTGTATCTCATCTGTTCTGCATAATATGGGATATTTGTCTTTAGCTCTCCAACATCTTCCACTGACATAATTTTTTTTTACTTCTCTTTCTAACTGAAATACTACCCAAGAGCAGTAGAAGTCTTTTTCTGGCTACTTGTGATTGAATCCCCTCATTCCTGCACCTTGCCGCCTTGAACATCTTCCCTGTAGCTTTTAAGAGTCAACTTTCACAGTGATTTTTTTTTTTCTACTGTTTAGGAATTTCCTGTTCTCTAAACCTCAGCCTCTTACCATAAACTTGGTCTTGCATTTTTCCCTAATTTTCTATTACATTATTGTTCTTAAAGGTTCCACTTGAAGGTTTAGACCCTTACATCCTATTAGGAGTTCAGGCTGTTAGGAATTCAGAGAGGAAATGCAGAACTGCTGTTTCACCTGAGATATTCCTGATGCAGGGACCTCAAAGCCTCCAACAGATTTCATAAGTAATGCCTTCCAGTTGCCATAACACTGTGAGAATTTCTTGAGTAGGTTCTTATCTCTAAATGAATGGTTAAATTTACTTGCACTTGTTAGAATATATTGATTTGGTCTGTCCAAATGTATGTACAATTTCAGGATTTATTTTAAATCTTGTGTAAAAATAAAATTGATTTTAAGATTTATTTTTTTTTAGTACTGTCCTCCTTTCTCATTTCAGATGTTGCAGTTGTGGACATGAGTGATATTTCTAAGCAACCATCACTGTTCTATCACCTGGGTGTGCGTGAAAGTTTTGACATGGCTAATAATGTTATACTCTACCATGACACCGATGCTGACACTGCTCAGTCTCTCAAAGTAAGGTTTTCATTTCAAAATCTGTTTCATTTCAGAAATGTATTTGAATACCTGGTCCTGCAATTGTCTGTGTTTTTCTGAAACTTCCATTGAATGTTATTTCCTGATAGTTACATAACAAAATTATACTAAGAAAAACAACTGCTAGGAAAAACAGTAACAATTAGAACAGTATAAATTATTTTTTATAAAAAAAGGTCCATAGTATGGTACTGATTTTGCTTCAGAAGGTTAGACTTGGAAGTGAAAGTGCAATTCTGAATTTTTCTTTCCTTTCTCTTTTGAGTACCTGTAAAAAGACAGGGGTTTTTTTTTCCTATAATAATGACAGATGAACAAAGACTGTATTGCCACCTAATCCTACTATTGAAGCACTTCTGTCAGGTGAGATTTGTATCTCCAGGGTGCTGAGTAGTACAAGGATCTCCGTTTTATTGCTGTTTCAAGGTAAAAAAGACCAAATCTTTTTATAGACCTGTTGTTCTTTTTTGTAGTGGGATAACATGCTATACATTTAAGTCTTAAAATTGCATTTCTGGATGCAAGTCATATTGTGGATGTTTTTGTCTTTCTTAATGCAGGTTCTCTTTGGTTTAGATCACATTTCAACTTTTATTCTGTGTATCGTCACCTACTGCTGATTTTAACATTATCTGTTTTCTTTCTATCTTCACTGAGAGCAGTGTTCTTCATGCTTTGTGTTTTTTTTTCCTTATTTTGAGTTATTGCCCCTTACTTCTTTATATTTTTTACACCACCAGTGTCCAAAAATCCTTTCTGGAATTCTCCAGCCTCGCTTGATCCTATAAGAATATTAAGTTTAGTCTTAATTTTGCATGAGTCTGCTTCTGTTTTCCCAGAAAAGCTCTGTTCTGTCACACCTTCTCTTTCCTGCTCTCAGTGTCACAGATTTTAATCCGATGTGTCTAGTGTCACATACTTCTTTTCTTCGGTTGGTGGTCTGCAGAAAGATTCACGTTCAGAATTGGAACCTCTCACGCTATTTGCTCAAAGAGGTTATCCATACAGATACGTGCTAAGGCATACTTGTGTACCCTCCATTCTTCTCGCTAATCTGAGTGGCAGGCCTACAACCTTTCATCCTGCATTGGTAATACAGCTGGCTGCAAAGAGATCTTGCATTTTTATTTTTTATTAACACATTTTTACCTTTCTTTTATGCTGTCACTCTGGCGTGCTGATCCTCTTGGTTCTCCCAAGGATGTGCCAGAGTTTGGGAAGCACAGTCTAATCATCTTCTATTTGTCTCTACTCAGTTAAGACCTCTGTGCATGGCTCTGATTTATGCATTTTGTGCCAAACATATATGCAAGCACCTACTCCATAATTGGAGTGCTGAATGACCTCCAGGGCTACATCCATCCATAGGCTGAAACTTCAGATTGATTATTCCCAGAACTTGCAAGTCTTTCCACTGTCAGCTCTGAGGTTTTTTGTTTGTTGGTTAGTTGGTTTTTTTTCCTTTGTTTGTTTGTTTGATTAGTTTTTAGAGAATGTAAAACTTAAGGTCAAGTCCGGGGACCTGGGAACACTGGTGCATCACTGGGTCACTTAAGGCTAGAAAGCTATTATCTGTCTTCATCTCTCTTTTGCTAGGATATCTGTTAGTGCCACATATCTCTTCCTCGTCTCCCAGTTGTTTGCATAACCTCCATGGCCTATGTAGGCCCCAAGCATATTTTACTATGGGATCAGAAGCCTTGGTGGAAGTTGCTGCAAGCATTTAGAAGAGATCTTCTGGATCAAATGTTAGAGTAATTTAAGCAGAGCAGTGGGGAGTGGTTCAGTGCTACCCTGATGTGCTTGATACGTTTTCTGCAATTGAGCCGCAGTTCACTGTTGGATGATGTTCAAATATGCTAATACACCTTTCTTAGGAATACTTCGGAAGGTAGCCAGAGACCTATAGATAGGTAGGTTGGTGTTCATGACACATTTCATGGCTTAGATGCTGGATAGTTCTCAGAAGAGTTGATTTCTCCCTGCTGTGAAAGATCTTTATCTGCAGTAGATAAAGCTCTCCTGGAGACACTTGCTTAGCTACGTAAACATAAGAATTTTCAGATATGTGGTATTTCGGATGTCTAAGCCTTCCATCACTTTTGTTACGAGATAATTTATTTGGCTCAAACAGTTTAAGTTAATAATAATTTTGTTTCAATTTTGGTACCTTAATGTGTGCTTTTGACCATCTACTCTTGTTTCTTTATTCTCAAGTTTATGACGGATTTGGTCAGTTTTGTTTTTTGACCCCTTCCTTTCAGGAATTTGTTACTTAACCCAGATCTAGGCTGCTGTGTGTGCCTCTGAAGAGTGGCTAGCCTAAGTGTTATGAAGGCAGTACTCATGACTGCTCTTACTTCTACCAGGAAGATCTGTGAACTTCAGGCAGCCTGACTTTATATACGGTATTTCCATTCTGAAATTATCCCAAGAGTTGTCTCTTCAGTTCCCCAATGATCTTTCCAGGACAACCTAGTTCCAAGCATGTAAAAAAATATATAATCCAGATTTGAAGAGAGTCATATTTGCAGAGCTAAACCTCTTTAGATGGTCCCTGGTATTTTGTCTGTTGTTGAGGAAAAGGGTGCATGGGCATAATCATTTCCATACAGTGGATGTCCAAGTGGATTTCAGGCTGTCACATATGAAGTTGCTCAAGCAGAATCATCTTAGACTGTCAGAGCACACAGAATTAAGTTATATCAATAACTTTGATTAGAAACAAGTCTATATCTAACATTTGTAGCATGACTTACCTGGAGATCTCTTTAGTTTCACCAAGCGATGTTCACTGGACATGTAAGCCATCACTAGAAGGAGGAGGAGGTTACTTACCAGCAACTGGAAATCTTTGAGGTTTGGTTTACAAGCCCATTAGTTTATCATCTGCCTCATAGTTTCAATATCTCTCTTTAGATTTTGAGGTGAGAAGAATTAGGATGTAGGAAGAGTGTGTTGGTCTGTGCCTATGCAGGTGGAAAAGGGGTCTAGGTATCTTAAGGATGCTCTTTCAGAGAAAAAAAAATCTCCAGCTTTGAGGGATTTTGTCTCACAAATGCCTGGAATGTGACTGGGTATGCCCAGCCTGAGAAACTCCTGTTAGCAGTAAGTACAACTTTCTTCATCGTGTGAGCACTGCTTTACATAAGTTTGGGTTTTAATCATTAATTTTTTCCTAGCCTGGAATACTAAGACTTTTCTTGATGCCGTTCTGTCCTTTTACTTTGAATTTGCTGCAGCAGGAAATACGGATTATGTTGTGAAGATCATACCTGTATGTGTGTGCATATATATATACCAGTTATTTTTATTGGAAATAATAATTCCCAGTAAAAATAAATAAACATTTTTATTCTCTCCTTTTTTTTCCCCCAGGATATGGTTTCTCAGAAAAACACAGTAAGTATTAAATCCACATTCATTTTAGAACACAAAATGAAGATATTAAATTTGAAGCAACTCTTAGAACCATATTTATGCTCCATATGACTGAAAGAAATCTGTTTTACCTATACACAGGTCAAAGTAGTGGAAATCTTGTTGATTTCCTTTCTGAAGTAAAGCTGGATGAAAAAACCCCACTTTTGTTTCAAAGTTCCTTTTTAAGTTCTAGAGAAGTACCAGTAGTTATATGTTATATATGTATATTGATAGATCAAAATCTAAAGTCAGAAATTCAAAGTCTCTTTCTCCTCTACCACTTTCACCCACTTCTGCAAGTGCATATGTATGTGTAATGCCTGACTAGTGCTTACTCTTGTATCTCAAACATCTTTGGCTACTGTATTTCCATCCGCTCCCTCACAAATCAAAGATTTACTTAGGAATGCAAAAGTTTACTTCCCACAGTAAAAGCATCCCACTCTGTTCATCACTTGCCAGGCCACACCTGGAATACTGTCTTCAGTTTTGATCCCTGCTGTACAAAAAAGATGTGTACAGGCTGGAGAGCATCCAGGGAAAGGCCACAAAGATGATTCAAGGACTGTGAAGCTGCTGCACGAGGAAAGGCTGAGAGAACGGGATTTGTTCAACCTTGAGAAAAGAAGGCTTAGGGGAGACCTTATCATCTTGTTCCAATATTTAAAGGGTGGCTACAGAGATGATGGTGACTCTGATTTTATGAGGAGTTACATGGAGAAGATGAGGGATAATGGGTACAAATTACTCCTGGTGAGGTTCTGGTTAGACACAAGAGGAAAACATTTTACAATGAGAGCAATCAGCCATTGGAATAATCTCCCCAGGGACGTGGTGGAGTCCCCAACATTGGACATCTTTAAGATTCGGTTGGACAATGTGCTGGACCGTTTATCTGGATTGTGCTTTTGCCATGAAAAGTTGAACCAGTTGATCCTTGAGGACCCTTCCAACCTGGTATTCTATGATTCGGTGATATTCTTACCCTTAAGTAAAAGTAAAACCAAACAAGTAAGTAAGCCTCTGAACCAAGACAATGGAATCATAAAATGGCTTAAGGTGGAAGGGACCTTAGAGATAATCTGATCCAACCTCCCTGCCATGGGCAGGTATGCCTCTCAACTAGATAAAATTTAGTGGTCATTTTAGGCTTATTGCAGTATGCCACAATATCTTTGACAGTCACATATTTTGTGACTATTTTCATTAAACACTCTACACTGTTATTTTGAGGACTATTGAAATTTCAAAAATCTTAAACTTTAATTTATTTCCTTTCTGTTTTCCCACATTCCCCATATAGTTTTATTTTCTTCTGAAGAATATGGAGCAGGAGTGAGTAAGATAATAAAATGTTCTTAGAGTTTGCTAATATTCAAAATAGAAGAGAGAATGCAGTAGTCACAGCAGTTTATTTTGAGCTGCTGTTTATACTTGTCTGCATTGCTGCATGAAGGCTAAAGATAGATCCCTGTGAGCACATGAGTAGACCCAGGTCATCTTCCTGTCTGTCCTGGTGATCTGTGAACTAGTTTTCTCTGTGAAGTGTTAACTGGGTTTACCAGTCTGTAGCTCTGTGAAGGAAGTCTTCAGAATGAAGCAGGTTTGCATCCATCAGCTGGTGGATGTCAGAATGTCACAAGCATGTGTTTTCCCCTCCAGAGCAAGAGAAGGAATTGCGACTGAGTCATTTGGTGGTAACTCCACAAATGGAGTAATGGCAAGGAGTGCAGTGGTGAGTTCAGCCTAGTATGGGCAGATTAGCAGCCTACAGTCTTTTTTTTTTTTTTCTTTTTGGCAATTCTTTCTCCCACTGAGGGAGGTATTTACCTTCACATGGAAGAGAAGAAAAGATAGGTCTGGTGATACGGTACCTACAGCAGGGCCTGGTATTAGGCCTGTAAACACCATGTGCTTCCCTATTGCATTCTTTTATCCGTTTATTTTTAGTCAGAAATTACAAAAGAACTCCTTAGCAAGCTAAATAGTCAGTAGGTTAAAACTCACGTTTTTCTAAATTGGAGGTGACTTCAAACAGATAATTGCTTTCCCTTCCTTTCAGATCCAATGAATTGTCATAACAGACATGCAGTTTGGCTCTGCCCCAATATGGTGCCCCTGCTTCATTGTGTGGTTAAATATTTTACAACCATATGGGCAATGTCTTGTTTGAAGTTAATTGCTAATGAGGGTTGCTATGCTAGTTAAGTAGGTACAGAATTGGCGTGTATGTACTGTGCCCAATCAGGTACAGAGTTACGTTAACATTTTAGTTTAAATGCTGAGTATTAGATAATTAGTTAATACCCGTGTATTAGGGTTTTGTGGTTTTCTTTCACTTTTCCTGATTGAAAAGTGTGTGTATGCCTCCGCTCTAGCTGTGGAATAGCTGGAGGAGTTTAAATGCACTCATTAGGGTCTGGAGACATGTTGAAAAGAAGACAATACTTCATCTCCTAAGCCTTCCTCCAACCCAGAGGTAGCCACAGGAGTTGCTGATTTTATCAAGTGAAGTCCTTTCTGGGTCTTATAAGCTGTGTGTCCACAAATCTGCGCCGTGTATAAGGGAAGAGGGACAACTGGCTACCAGACACAGCACACCAGTTTTCCAGTAGCATGAGTGAAACTTTCTGTGCTAGCTGCTGTAGCTCAGAGTTTTCTCTGAGCTTTCCCTTCCCTTGCTTTTGTTATTTATCCTACAAAATTCAAGTCATGTATAAAGGCACAAAAAAATCATAGCATAGAGCAGAGGTGGAGCCATGTTAAAGACACAGAAATTAACGTCTAGTGTGGCATCTGGGGTTACCTT
Organism: Apaloderma vittatum; assembly: GCF_000703405.1. NCBI lineage: Eukaryota > Metazoa > Chordata > Aves > Trogoniformes > Trogonidae > Apaloderma > Apaloderma vittatum. The sequence continues at coordinate 64,260 of NW_009710440.1, read as the reverse complement.
CTTTTGTGTATTACAAGTAAGCTTGAAAGAAAATACATATTTTCCTTGTAAAGAAAACATTATTTTAATTCAGCATCAAGGAGAAGGCAAGAGCAAGGAAACTGGACATAAAGATGAAAAAATGCATAGAAAAAAGGTCAGCAGTTTGAGATTTGGCCTGAGTACAGCTGATCTAACAATGAAAATTATCCAGCAGCATGCTGTGGTCGTGTGAGTCGGAGAGATTTAATAGCTTAATGTCTGAAAACAGAGTTTAAAAGTAGGAGAACTTCCTTCCCTCCGCCATCCAGGGGTAAGATAAGATGAGGAATGTGATTCAGTTCTACTTGACTCCCCCAAACAAGCAGTTAAAATTCTATATTGATAATTTATTGCATAGCTGTGTGCCAAAGGAAAGAATTATAGGCTATGGGAGTACAGTTCTCAAGAAAAAAGTAGCCCTGGCTTGAAATTCATGGTCAAGATTTTGTGTCTCATCAGTTAGGTTTCCTTCTGTAGAGCTCCCCTGAGCTTTGAGGGACTATTTTCTGCTAATTGTACTGAGTGTGTATGCAAAGCTTCCTAGTTTGTCAAAATTATCATCGATAAAATAAACTGCAAATATGCAGTCTTGCAGAACAGTTTGTTACCTGTGTTGTTATGGAAAATTCAAGGTTTGAGAGCACAGTGCATACTATGGGACTGTAGGGTACAGGAAAATGGTCTTCTGCTTTGGAGTTTCTTTAGATGTTGCCTTACTCACTGGAGTAATGAAATTTCAAGGATTTTTGAAAGCAAAAAATGCTTAAAAATAGTCTTTCCCCTAACCAATATAAGAGGCTAAATCCATGGGGATATTGTTCTATTTTGATGTAACGTTTTGTTGCTATCCTTAGGTTTGGGTTTTTTTCATTAGGGAAATTTCCTCTGCCTCTGCAGAATCTAAGGAATTGTGCATAAAAAAAAGTCCAAGACTGAGTGAGGAAAAGAGTGCACAATGGCTTTTTAAACTGCTGCAGTCAGGAAGGAAAATGTACAGTCCTTCTGACAATAGTTATAGCACTGGTTGCACATATTTTGAGATACATACTTTGATCCATTCAGTTTGTTTGAATGTGGCATTGAAAACAAAAACTAGAATTTCCCACTCTGAAAAAAATATTTTGCCAAGTACAGAATATAAGAAGAAAGACTTAATTTTTCTTTCGTCAGTGATATGCCGGAAGAAATTTGAATAACCTTGTTAAATCCTTTTGGGGAAGGTATTTAAAGGAAAGTAAGCTGGCTATTAAAGCAAAAGGTTTATTATAGTATACTTAGGCCTGTGGGCCAGATGAAGGTTGTTCAGAGATATAAATGTGGGAGTGTTTTTCATTAAATCCTGTAGCAGCTCTTACAGAAAGGAGAGAATAATGTCTGGGCCAAAGTCTTAGCAGAAGTTCTCCTTGATCTTAAGGGAACAGATTGCAATTTATCCTTGCCATAAGAAATTTTTATATTGAAAAACCACTTTTTATTATAATTGACAGAAAGTCTCTTCAGAGTTTTAGTAGCTGTATAAATTTGTTTCAAGGCAATGTACATTTAAGAAAGCTAAATGGAAATATTTTGGCACTTGGACTCAGATTCTCCAATTCTGTAGCCCCAATGGGCTGAAATGAGAGCCAAGACTCTAAAGTATGACTACTTTATAAGAATTTAATAATCTGAATAAGTAATATTGCAAAGTACGTTTCTGGGGTTTATTTTCTAATTATTTTTGCACTATATAAAGGTTTGTGTGATATGGTCATTTAATGATATCTTTCTAAAAAAGCCAGAGGCAGCAGAAGTATTAAAAGAGTTTGCAAAAAGGCACAGAATGAAAGAAGAGTAAGAATGTCTTAAATACAATAATTTTTCCTTTTGGAGGGAGAATAATACAAAGGCAATGAGTAACCTACTAAATACCTCTTTTAATGTTTTCTAGTCGTGAAATATTCCATTGCTGATATAATGAAAAATAAGACTTCTAAAATTTATGGAAGTTATTTTTATGGAAGTGTTGCCATCTCAAGGGATGTGCAATTGTATCTGTTGGGTTATAGTTAACTAATTAGGTAATGAATCTGGTTCGTAAATGTTTCAAAGACTTGAAAACATCTTAATGATGATACAAGGAGATGTATAGACAAAGAAATTGTGTAGATAAAGAAATCTTACATTCTAGGTAGCAACATATTGCACTGTTTTCTTGGTCTTTTAAGTATGCACTTATAAATATCTATATTCATTTCCTGTTGTTTCTTTCTTTAATGATTTCTCTGTTCATGTGTCGTGTCTGTCTTTTTGATTCTTACACTGTTTGTGGTGTTTTCCTCTGTTGTTTTATTTCAATTTGGAGTAGGTTGCCAGCCACAAAGCTTTTCTTCGGGTTGAAGTACCTCCTGAATATCACAATGGTAGTCTGATAGGCAAAGTATGTATTGCTTTAAATTTGCTTTCTGTTTAATAAATATGCCACCTTTTTACTGTGTTTCTAGGCATTTAAAAATGTATGAGGATCCTTCCTTCAAAGTGATTGTAATCTCAGATTATTTGTTCCTTGCAAACTCGTTCCCAAGCACTTTAGATGTTTTGGAACACTCAAACCTTTGTGACTTCTTTGGGGGAATGCAGTTCATTTTCTGTTATCCTGTGTGTTTTCCTTCTAACTGCTTTCTAAGGCAGGGTAAACACTCCTCCCAATACTCTTGATGCTTGAGTAAGTGGCAAAATTAACTGCATGACTAAAGTAAAAAAATTATGCTGTTAGCTATGTAGGCATAATTCCCTCTCTAAAAATGCAGAAATTTTACTCAACGTTATTTATTAAAAAAACCAAGCAACACAACAAGTTTAATTCCAGTGTAGTGACTTTGTCACAAAGTGGCAGTTACACCAGAGTAACTGTAGCAGTACATTTAAAAAAAATTATGACAGTAAAAATTTACTTCTAACAGCATTAGGAAAACATTTAGAGGAGTATTATAAGACAAAAATCACTCTGCCTTTGGCCTGTCTTGCTTAGAACCTAAAGATGGTCTATGTGGGCCTAATATTACCAGCCCTTCACCAAGGGCATAGCTCTATGCTGAATTACTTTAATCATTTTCCCCTGAAGTACAAGTCCATCTCTCAACTTACTTGCAGTTAGTTGCTAGTTTTTTAATGTTCCTAATCTTTTGGCTCTTTTTGTGGTAGATTTTAAAGTGTTAGATTGAGTACAAGTTTCATTGCTAGTATATTGGGTATCACAGAATCACAGAATGTTAGGGGCTGGAAGGGACCTCAAAAGATCATCTAGTCCAGATCATCTAGTACATTATTTGCTGGAAAATGAGAGCTTTTTGTTTTCAGTCTGCTTGTTTTTTTGTAACTCTGACTTAAAAATTTCTCAAAATAAGACATTAATAATAACTTAACTACTAATACTGAAATAAAACAAGTCAGCATAAAGTCTTTATAAGCTATGAAGTGATAATGCTATTGCAATTAAATAAGTCATAATTTGTAGATTATATATATTTGCAGCTAGAATTTTGGTGTATGTTCCTTTGTACATACCTGTGCTAAATCTTTATTATCTTAAAAAAAAGTAGTTGATGTATGACAGGAGAGGAATTTTCACAATTATTATAATGCTTTTGGTGTCAGAGATCAGCATCCTGAGTAGACAGTCAGAAGCCAGGATGATATTTTCAGCCATTTCTACTCCTTGATAGCATAAGAAAAATAGATGGTCAGAACTTGTTTTTTTATGTAATAAAGATAAGGAAGACTCTTTTAGAAAGGCCACACATTCTGTATGAAGGGACTTTATAATTTATTATAATATTGGACGGAAGAAGCTAGAAAATTGGAGCTGGTTACTTTTCTGGCAAGGTGACACGCTCAGATATGTGCAAAATTTTTTACTTCTGCACACAAAAACGTATCTGTCATGGATAAAAATGTATTTTTAATTGCATAAATTTCACTATCCAAAAAGAGGCAAGAAATCAAAGTCAAATGGATGAGATGTTGACAGAAAAAGATTAATATATTGTTTCACATGTGTAATTTAATTTTTTTCTGAAAATTGCTATTTTTTTTAAGTAGATAATTGCAGCTCTCTTTGTGTTGCAAGAGACATCATACTTCCAAATTGGACTTTTTTTCTCCCCATTGCAGGAAGAGCTAATTCACTGTTACAGGTTTAAGAATACAGTTTATACACAAGCTGCTTTTGCATTGCACTGAACTTGATATTCATTTATATAAAGCTGAGAATAGATTGTTTTAACATACTGGTGGTTTGGGTTGCAATTTTTCAGACTTTTTCAGTAAGAAGTAAAGATAGCCTTGTCAGCATTCAGTGGCCGGCCCAGGCCTAACACTTGACACCTTGCAACAGATTGTTACAACAGAGATACTCTACTGTAGGATTTATGAGGAAGAAATGTGACTTGACTTTTATCTGTTAGAAATAATTTAAAATTCTAAACCCTTACAGGCTCAGATCAGCCACAGAGTGTATTGATACAGGGCTTTCTCCACCTGTTTTTTTATTAACTGCATGCCCTACATTGTTACTTCCTGTGGACAATCTATTTCTCTTGTCTAGTTTACTAATACATATAAAAATGTGCCATCATCATATCCATTCTTTCCATCCTCTTTGCATTCTCCCACTGTTCAAAGTGACTTCAAATGGCTATGGCTTTACTGCAGGCCTAGATGATATGAAAAAAATGAAAGGTATGTTTTTGCTGTACACGTTTGATGCCTTGATATCCCCAAGATGGTGGCCAAAGGGACAGCTTTGCAGTTGTCTGGTTTTGGGGGTCTTGCTCAGAAAATGAAGACTCTGAACTTGCTGGTTTGGGGCTCTGAAGGGCATTTCCTGTTTCCTCTCCCCTTTCAGCACCTTGACTGTATTTACAGTTTTTATGTGGCATATTAAGGATTTCTGGTTTTTTATTTCTAGAATTTTTTGTTAGAAGTCTTACATATATTAAAAAGCCTTCAAAGCTTCGTTGGTTCATTGGTTTGGTGTTTGATGGCTGCATGCAGCAGATGTTTTGTAGGCTCCTCTGGATTAAACATCTCCATAAAGTCCTTGCAATGCCTTTGTATTTCTCTCTCCTTTTGGTGAGCTCTCCATCATATCCTTCCTAGCACAGAGTGAGCCTAGAGGATGCAAGTACATCTCTGACTCCAAAAATTGGAAGCAAAAGGTTAGCTTGTAATTGTCGGACCCTATTTAGGGTCTGTGCATCACATAAAAGAGTTGAATAGTTTGTTGTTGTTGCTTAACATATCTGAAGCCTTATTCATAATCCCTATTAATATTAGTAACTCTCCTACAAAAAAATTAATTGAACTTAATGCCTGTAAATCTTGTGTAAAGCTTCATAGTGTACCAGCCTTAATCTAAATGGTTTTTTTCTGACAGTGAAAGATACTTTGTACACACAAGCATATTTCTGGTTTCATTTTTTTTTCTAAACTGTGCTGGTTTTTCTTTTAGGCTTCTAGTGGTAATTACTATTTTATTCCATACATCGTCACACCTTGTGCCGACTACTTTTGCTGTGAAAGTGATGCCCAGCGAAGAGCTTCTGAGTATATGCAACCCAGCTGGGACAATATCCTGGGGCCACTTTGTGTCCCACTGGTGGAGAAGTTTATCAGCCTTCTCAAGGACATTCATGTTACGTCATGGTAATTTTACAACACATATGCATCTAGAACCTTTGATAGTCTCTTTTTAATGTTATGAAAAAAAGATACAGAATCTCTAGATGCATTGATTTTTTTATCTTTTTCACTGTACTTAATATAGTTTTAAAAGAAACCATTAACTTCACTGCTTTCTGTATTGATGTCCTGCAGCTGTTGCAACTAGTTGGCCATGTTATGCTAGAGATAGATTTATGGTTACTTCCTGAAATAACAGTAAGCAAAGGCAGTCCATGGGTAAGGTAAACTGCTTAAGTATAAATTACAGCGCATAAGGTTGTAGGAGGAGATAAGGTCACAGCTGCTTCATAGGGCTCGAAGTCAAAGACTGCCCTTTTCTGTCATCAAAAAAATGTATCTATATGGCAGCAATGGGCAATCAAATCTGACTTGCATGGTTTGTTTTTTGTTTTCTGGGGTTTTTTATGTTTTCTTTTTAATATTAGCCTTCTATATCACCTACTAAACATGGTAGGGGTTCGGAGTTTTGAGGATTGGGACTGGGGATGGAGGTCTCTTTTACTTAGTTGTTCACCCTGTACTCCTCAGCTAGTCTGGGAAGAGACTGAGCTTCTAGATTTTCTTTCTCCTAGTGTCTGAAGCATGAGGTAGTGCTGAAATCCCTCTGATTTCTTTCCCCATTGCCAACCCCTCACAAAGTGACTCCCATTCCTAAGTCCTCTGGATAATTTTGGAAAGCATTGCCCAGTATCCCCTTTTGGCTTGGTTAACGCAACAAAGACTAATTATCATTAGCCTGGTAGAATGCAATGCTGGATAGAAACCTGAGATTGGAAATCGTGGTGAATTAGGCCTAACCTTCGGGGACAGTAAAACAACTAAGAGCTCTCAAACAGTGCTTACTGTGACCTTGCTACTTTGCCTTATAAATGTATCTTACATGTTATATGGAAGATACAATGTATTTTATGCAGAGAACTACTTTTTTTTTGCTATGTGTAGGGCTTATGCTAAGCAAAGTTGAAGTCTTTACTCATCTGTAAACAAAAAAGGCATTGTATACATTTGTGTATCTGCCAGGTGACATCTGCTGACTTCCAAACTGGAGACTCCATAAGCTGCTCCAAATAAAGTTATGTCTAAGTAGCCTGTCCAGGTTATTTATAACTGTCATACTGATAATGTCTGTGTGACTTTGTTTTCTACAAAAACTCTGATGTTGCATTGTGCACTGATCTTAGTTTAAATAAGATGCACTTACTGGAGGATTTTACATAGATCCTGCCCACGTTATGTATTATGTTCATCAAAGAAATTACAACTGAATCAGCTTCTTGTGGCTTGCTTTCAATTTAGGTTCTTTGTTTGAAAGACTCTTTACTCCTTTTGCACGCTTGTCTTTCCGCTCTTGTGTCACTTCATTATCCCAATCACTGACTTCTTTAGGCAGATACAATATACCGCATCTGTCACGGTCAGTAATGGGGCAAATAAATGCCTCAGTTTTACTGTGTTGATAAAATTATCTCACAGTCCTGATCATAAATGTATTGATACGTAGCCACACAGTCTGAGGTGGGGCAGGCTGGCACGTGTATAATGAGTTAATGACAAGTATGGAAATATTTGATGTACACTTCACTCTGAGGAAATGGTACTTTTTATTATATATTATGATTTTTATTAGAAATATAACCATGTTTCATAAGAAATATCTAAGTCTTCTTCCTATGTGTCTGGTTTTTATTTCTTTAGTGCCTATTATAAAGAAACACTGCTAAATGATATCAGAAAAGCCAGAGAGAAGTATCAAGGAGATGAACTGGCTAAGGAGCTGGCCAGGATTAAGCTTCGTATGGACAATACTGAAGTGCTGACTTCTGATATTGTCATAAACCTGCTTCTTTCTTATAGAGATATTCAGGTATGTTCCTAAAGACTAAGAAAGATTATTTTATCATGGGATTTTGGCTCTTGTTTGTTCCTGTTGTTTGTTTTTCAATGATTCAAAGCTGACAGCAAATTGTTACATTGTTTTACAGTTTGATTTGTCTATTGGGCAATTTTTAAGGGGCTTTAGACTCTGATTTATTTTGCCCTATGAACCAGAGACATGTATTATGTGACTTTCTGAGGTCATCTCCTTTTTTTTTTTAGCCCTTTTTTACCCCCTTTGAAAAACAGAAAACAAAAGAAAAAAAAATGCCCTGCTGATCGAAATGTTTGCTTTTCCCTTCCCTCCCTGTCCTCTCCCACTCCCAAAGTCAAATATACGTAGAAATAAAGAAAATATATTTATTGTGACTGTTGTATTGATCAAAGGTGTCCAACCGAGAACTGTCATTCAAAGAAACATTCATTTGTTTTAAAAATAGAAGTGCACCTTTTTTCTTTTTTTTTTTTTTTTTAATAAGTGCTAGTGTTGCTAGAACACAGCCTTCATATTATACTTCCAAACTGTCCATCTGCGTGTTTGACATCCCTTTTAAAACATGCTTCCAACCATTCCAAGGAAGCTCGGTAGGTTATTTCATAAGTGTAAATGGGTCGTGAGAGTAGTGGGTGACCACACCATCCTGCATAACCCAACTTTCCTACCTATTTTCCTGCAGCACTTTATCCAACTTCATTCTGATCACTTCTGGTGGTGATTTGCGTTATTTTGAAATGTCTTCTCCCTTGAGAAATGTGGTCATCTGGAAACCTGTTTTGAACAAACAAATCAAGTAATGTGAGCTCGTTTGTGATGTCAGTAAAGTGGCTCCCTTGGTGAGGTATATGTGGGTTACCTCTGTGAAACCCCAGTGAATGCAAAACCAGCTGACATACTGCAGAATTAACTGTGCTCGAGTCTGCGATGACCTGATGAAGTGTCATTCATCAAAGTCCTCAATAAAGCCTGAAAGAGCCAGGCTCATCATTTCTCCTTCCTGATGCTGGGAGAGTAATTGATCAAACTGGCCAGAGGGATTCAGTAACGTGGGCAGTGGTGTTGAGATGGGGAAGAGCCAAGTACTGGCACGGATAGACAAAATCCCTGTTTAATTCCTTACACAGAATTTGTGGCTGTTTCACTGACTCTTGGGAACAGTCAGCTGAGATACTGTCTAGCAGTCACAATACATTTTGGTTTAGTGATGCTTTCCTTCAGTTGCTTTTATATTGTTTCTTTTTCTCTTAATTCATACCAGGACTATGATGCTATGGTGAAGCTGGTAGAAACACTAGAAATGCTTCCTACCTGTGATCTGGCTGATCAACATAACATTAAATTTCATTATGCTTTTGCATTGAATCGGTAAGCATGATTGATTGAGGTTATTTCATTTTATTGCCTTTCAGTATAGGTTTATATGGAAATGTATAGTGCAGGTAATATCAAATTCTTTCCCCTTTCTGTACACATTGATATTTACTACAGACATCTTTCCTTAGACCCATACTTCTTGTACACCAGGACAGCTTGTAACTTTTTTGAAATCAGTGTTTTACAACAACCTTCATTTTCACAACAACCCAATAGGAGTGAATCTGATCCAAAGGCCACCTGAGTAATTGTGAAAGACTGGAGTTATACTAAGGGGTTCTTGGTTAGGCTGAGATTGTTTGTTCTGAGTTACTGATTATTCTGAATGTCTTGAAAAGTTTAGTATAATAGGGGTATGAGTAATAGTAACAAGCACTGCTTGAATCATGAATATGCATTCATGATACAGCTTCCTTGAAAGACTGAAAGCTGATCTAGACCTACAGGCACATTGTTAGATTAGGAAACACAGAAATACTGTTGAACTCACAACATATTGTAGGTTATGTTCTGTAAAAAAAAAAATTAAGATTGTTTCCGTGCAACCACTTGCAGGGTCGTACACATAGGAACAAAGAATGCAATGCATGCAAACAGGAAAGCTCATAGCAAACAGAGATTTTTGAAGAGGACCTGGTGTTTTTTTAATATGCTGAGTGATGCAGTAGAAGGTAGCTTGAAGTGATCTTTGAAAAAATGTGGTAGTGAATAATACAGAGTATACTGAGTAGAACAGAATATATAGAGTATAGAATATGTATAAAATACATATTTTATCTATATATACAGAGAGAGTATGTAGAGTAAAACAGTAAGTCGCAAGAAGTGAATTGATTTCAATTGTAATTACCTCTCTGAGAAGAAATGTGTTAGGTGTCAGACAATGCCCAAATATCTCACAGAAAAGGTAACTAGACCCATGTTTGGAAACTTAAGCCAAATTTAGGTGATGACGAAGCCTTTTTAATAAGAGGGATAAATGATTACTGTTTAACTCTTGATACCAAATATGTGAATATATTTCCTACGTATAATTCATATGAAATGAACACTGAGTGTCTTGATTCTTTGTTTCTGATACTGTAGACCATTAAGTCGTAGCTGATTAGCCATCTACTGATTCTGTTAACTTGTTTCACTGAAATTTTGATCTGAATGTATGAAGATAGAGAGAATCCATTTGTAGAACTTGCCGTTTGCTCTAGTATTTATCACACCTAATGAAAGACAATTTTCTTATTAGGCAGCTTAAAACTAAAAGGAAAAATTGCACTTTTGGTCTAAATTTTTTCATGTATAAGACAAGGCTATATTTTAGTGTAATAGCCACTATTTTGACTTTTCTTATGTAAATTATAAACCATGATCCTGGCTATATAGTAGTTATTATGACTGAAAAATAGAGTTTTCCACCTTTTTCTCAAGCCCTCAAACCTGCAGATCTTATAAAGCTTCTGAAATTCGAGTCTCCTTAACATATACTGGTGTCTGGAGAAGTGGTTTCATCAAAAAGAATTTGGCCCTGTTTTTTCAGAAGAAGCTTGTCCAACTTTTTATTGTTTCAGGAGTTTGACTCAAGATGTTTAAATTTGCCAGAAAAAATAATGCTGACTAGGGTTGTGCCTTGTCCTTAGGAAAATATCCTGATTTGATCAGTTTTCTAATATTTTTTTTTCATTTACAATGTGCATAATAAAATTGGCAAGCTCCTTTACTCTTTCTGTATTCGAATTCTTTGTATTTTGAGCACCCTGTGAGCCTCATGCCATGCAATCTTCCAGTTTGGCAATGCCAATAGTGCCCCTGTAAGATTTACTTGTGAACTTACTTTCCTTATCAACAGGTTTCATTAAATTGATTGCTAGCCTGAACCAGTGTGACTCCTGTTGTGTTCTTCTGGGGACGATTTAAACATTTCTATGGAAAAGTTTATTCAGGAATAAATGACTAGTTTTCCAACAGTAAGAATGCAGAACTTAGCTTCTACAACCCCTAGAGTTTTGCTTCCAGCATCTTACTGCTGTGGCCTTTTTGGATCGCTTACTTTCTTCTGTTTTAAAACCAAATTCTTTTTAGTGAGTTCTGTCAGAATCTATTTATAATAATAGAGAATTATGTTTTCACTTAATATTCCCCTAATTTTAGCATACAGAACAGTATGATTTTTGCTTAGTACAACTGGTTGAGCCTACCAGAAACAAAATACATCATAAGCAAAAGGGAATTAGCAGCTGTAGGAGTTATCTGACCTTGCAGAAGTTAATGTTGGCTTAATTTCGTTATGAAAGTGTACCAGAACTGTGATCATGATCAACAAAGTCATTCATTTACTTTCTCTTGGACTGTGTAACTGAGTTCTGTTGGCAATTAATTTCACATTGCGTTTTCAAGTTTGTGTTATTCTAGCTTTTCATTGGGCTAGTGGTGTGGCAGGAAGGGGTAGAGGATTGCTTCTGGGGGCCTCAGTTCATTGCTGGTACATCAGGGGGACACGAGCCCACAGTTGTGTGTGATTCTGGGTCCAGGTTAACAAGCTGTGCTAAGGGAAGGGGCAGAGATGTTTGACTTTAGACTTAGCACCGTTCCGGCCTAGCTGCGTGTCTTCTGGTTCAGTGCCAGCCTGGGTCTGACCTGGGGTTGGATCATGAGCAAAGCAGGCGTGGGCCTGCCTGTGGAGTACTGTGCAGAAGTGTACTGAAGCACTTATTATTACCATATATAGGGGAGGCAGGCATTTTCCTGCTAATTTCTGGTACCTTGCTTCATAAAGCAGGTTTTTAACCACAGCCCCTTTCCTAGATCATGGTCTTCCTCCCTGGTTTCCATTTCAGATCAGCCCATTGAGAGCATTTTAAGATTTGTCGTCTCTTACGTCTAGTAACAGAAGCTAATAAAGGATGTTTGCAGCGACAGGCTTGTGCTTCTTTGCAAGCCTGGGCCCTCTAAATAGGTCGCCCTCCTAGCTGCTTCTTTAGAAGTCCTAGGGAGCAAAAGGTCATTCCTCTGCCAGTGACTGAAGCTAATTAGTTTTGACTCCACACACAAGCAGAGCAGAGAGTGCTCACTTCTATACAGCTGCAGGTTGGTTTAAGCTGCCTACCAGCTGAGATTTAGGTCTTAATTTAGGTATAGAACAAATTGCCCAAATGTGCAACACAAATGTTTTTAATATTTGTATTCTCAGCTTTGGTAAGAAGTGAGATGCTGTGTGAGGACTGGTTGTTTCAGATGTGGGTGGCTGTTTGCTTCAGTTCATGGGTATACCTTGCCTGGGAGGCAAGCACTGTGTAAGAAGATGAGATATGGGAGCTGCCATGAAAGGATGTTCTCATAGTTCCAGATTCTTGAAAGCTAAGACATTTCTGAATTAACGTTACTATTTTATTTCCTGCACTTTAAATGTGTGTCTAATTTAAGGCGCTCTGATTTTTTTTCTTGAGAGCTTTGCCTGATGTGGTGCACTGGAATAGCTGGAGGCCAGCTGCCAGTAGCTCAGTATTTTGAGTTGATCTGCTTGTTGAGGACGTAACAGTACCATATGGTAAATACACATTTATGATATGGCACAGCTCTCCACCCCACACAGGAAATATCATTACTTCCTTAGGGGACTATTCATGTTTATTGTTGCAATACATGAGTAATTTATCACCATATTGTGGAGAAACAGAACAATGGTTTTACTTAGATTTATGGATGTGGAGCTAATACACAGAATACATGAAGTCCACTAATTAAAGGTCCTCAAATTGAAGTGTCTGCAGTGTGGCTTGTCTTTTAAAGTATAAGCAGATGATGTGTATTTAAAAATCCCATTGTATTTAAAAATCCCATTGCCTTCAACAATAAAAGTAAGTGTAACTTTTTAATTAGCCTTCAGGTGTTCAAGCTAGGGCGTCTATAAAATGAGCACTGCACATTTCTCTGGCAAGTCTTTGGGTAATGGGACCTGCATGAAGCTAGAAGACAGTCATGCAGGATGACCTCCAGCTGCCTCAGGTGTTTGGTTGTCCTTTCTCCTCTAGTTCTCAGCCTCTACTCTACCTGCATCCCAACTCCCGTGGCAGGAGCCTCAGCACCAATAGTGAGGGCAAGTCCATGGCAGAACCACACAGCGAACCGTCTCTTATATGAGTTGACTGGTGGTCATGTTTCCTTTAAACAAAAAAACAACCAAACCAAACTAAAAATACGCAATCCACCTGCCTTGATCACAGGGTGTAATTTTACATTGGCAAGTACAGATATGGGTCCTGAATTACATTGTAGTGATGACCTGAATTTCTGAGTTTTTTTCAGAAATTTTGTAGTTTACGAAATGGACTTAGGTACTGGCTCTTGCCAGATGAGCTCTTTCCATATACTGCTCGTATAGCTGAAGTATGCCAAGTGCTTTTGTTGATGAATTTCTAGATTCCCACACAGAGGAGCTGGCCAATGATCCTTTTTCAGTGGAAGCTTTCACCCTGGGTTTTGATGTCTTAGAGAATCTGAATGTGTGAACACATTCAGCTAGCCCTCCAATAAATAATTTGCCTGGATAACTAGTACAATAGCTATCATTATTAATGAAAATAAGGTAGAAATGCTACCTATATGTATGACATGATGTTAAAACTGATTCTCTAGTATTAGAGCTTTTTTCTTCCCTTTGGAAAAAAAAGTAAAACCCCCCAAGACTCTTCTGAAGGGACAAGGACATATAAGTTATTTAATATGATTTATTAAAGTATTATATATACATATATTCATGCCTCTTGTGTTTGGAAACACAACATTGGAATATTTTAATGTATCATTTGGATTAATTGTAAGCAACAGTTAAATTTTTGATCCATCTTGAAAAAACCCAAACCAAACAAACAGTGAAAAGAGATCTTAAAGGTTTTATTAAAATCCTATTACTGTTTTCCAAGTCTTTTGTAGAAAACAATAACTATAATATTGCATTTTAAAAAAAAAATTAATAGAGTATCTTCTGTTATTTAATCATTTTAGAATAAAATGAACCATTTCCTATTCTGTGTTTTACATTGTCTCAAATTGTCTAAAACACTGAGCAAGTCATATGAGCAGTACAGATCATGATCAGAACAAATGGGACAGGAAAATTGAGTTCATGTGAATTTTACTTACTTGTGATCAGGTTAAGTAATAAAAAATTATGCTAGTTTTTTCTTTAGTGTTTTATTTACTGTTGCTGTAGTATAAATGTATGGTAGATAGATAAAGTACAGATATTTGTAGTCAATTCAAAAATAAGCGTCCTTGTCAGCTGGCTGTTTGCTTAGGATCTGCTTCACTAGTTTTGGGGCTGCATAGCCAAGTTTTTGATGTTTTGCAGTAAGCTTATATTTGAGTATTTTCCAACTGGCCTTATTTACCAGGACTGCAGTTAGCAAGTTCAGGAAGCTTGCAAAGAGACCAAAGGGTATGCCAAGTTCTGTTCAAAACAGAGTAGACTTTAAAACCAGACCCAATCCTGGCATGAGGCCAGAGCTGTGCAGACGTCAGTCTCTTTCCAAGCCAGTTTTATCTATATTAAAGATGAGAGCAGCTGCAGTCACTGTTATTTAACTCAGCATGCTGTGTTTTAATAAGCAACATATTCCAATACAATAATAAAAAGATGCAATTAGCAAGTGAAGGGCGTAACAGGGTGCAAGTAGAAAATCACTAGTAATTGTGAATAATAGTAGCCATAGAAAATTATTCCCATTGAAAAACACTGGGTTATTTAAAATGTTCTGTTCAGATATAGTAAAAAGCACATCATGGAGTTCCTAATTTTATGTGAGTGACTTGCGTGAAGCACCTGAAGTGTATATGAGGGGGGAAAAAAGCACTGGTTTTTTCATTGTCATAACTAACTGGAGACTTGCAAATTTAGTTCCAATCTCAAAGCCTAATTTCGGGTCTCATTTTCCTTATTCACTGTTTCCAATATTCAAGGTTCTAAAACCAAATGGCATCCTCAGTGAAATGGGTCTTAACTCCTGAATTAGTTTCTTGTTTTGAGAGTACAAGTGTAATAACTCTAATCCAAATTAATTGTATTTCTCAATAATTGCTATAGAGTCATTAGCAGTTCACATCATCTGGTAGGGAGACATGAAGGCATACTTAACTAACAGTGTCCTAATTTTATGCAAGAAAACTCAAAATACATGTTTTATTATTAATTACATATAATTTCTGTGAGCACAGGCATTGTACGTGATAATAAATGAACACAGTATGATATATGAAGACCGGTTATTTTATGAATGGTTATATTTATACTGACTGATTAAGTTGTCTCACTGACATTTCCTCTGCTATGTGAGACTGAGATCAGGGGGTTTTTTTAAATTGTAGTACGTGCAGTAAACTACTGATAGCTGCTTGAAGGCTAAAATCAGAAGATAAACAAGACTCATACAGGAAGAGTGGAAAAAACCAGGTTATTCTTTTTGAATGTACTATTCTATGGAAGACATTTTCAGAATTGTTTGAATTGATTTATTCCTCTGTGCATTGCTCTTCAAGAAATATGTTTGCTTATAAACACCTTAAAGTAATAAGATCAAATTAGTAAGTCAACATGAAATAGAAAGTAAATTAAAGGTGAAATCCCTTGAGTGAATTACCTTTCACTGACATATGGTTTTCTATAGTATACAGTCTTCTCCAGCTAGACCAGTGGAAACCAGCCATACCAGGGGAAGATGTGAGCAAAGAGGTGAAAAAAAAGGATTTTATCAGCTGGTACTTACAGAGTGAGCTGATTCTTGTCCCAGTGAAATCCATGCTGTTCTTAAGAACTTTATGGGACACTACCGAGTGTAGTTCTGGTTCCTTAATTATACCAATGTTCTAAAGCTGGTAAAATTAGTCTGTGAAGCAGGAAGAGTTTTTGTTTTAGGGATGCTTAAAACTAGGACTCCTTATAATGACTGCAGTGGAGAGAATGATTTGGTGAAGAGAATGCATTTAGGGAGAAGGAAAAAAAAAAAGATAATTTTGCTTTTGGTGTAAGGCAATGTTATTCCAGGTGAGAGGCTGTGATAGAGTGTGATTTCTGGATGATGTTTGAGAAGTAGGGGAGAGAGACACATAAAGATGGCCATACTGGCTCAGGACATAGTTCCTTGTACCCTAGATTCCTCTCTCCAACAGTGGTCAAGAGCATATACCCAAGGAAGAGTATGAAGACGGGAAAATGCATAGCAATAAATCTCCTGAAATATTCCCATTGGTTCCACCAACCTGTGGCTCAGGGACTTTCTGAGAAAGCAGTGGTAATTTTCATGTTTGTCAAGTAAGTTTGGGAGGGGGAAAGATTTATAAAGAGATTCTGATTTCCACAGATAAAGATTGATTAGTGTTTTCATAACCTCTCTCCATTAGTACAAACTCAGAGAAAACTTGGACAAACTGAAGCAAACCTCAACAAATTATTTTTGTGCTTTGGAGGGGGAGAGGTCTAGAGAACTGAGAGGGGGTGGTGGATGGGAACAGGACTGATTTGTGGGGAGAGTGTTTCTGGTACCATTAGCAGTTTACAATTTTTAATCTAAGAGTGTCTCCAATCCCTTAAATGTCAGCAGCTATGGAGGATGCTGTGAGTATAAGAGAAGGAAAAAGCATGAGTCAATCCTTACTGCTTGGTGGTGTGATTGTTCCCCCATAGAAACATGCAACCATGTCTCAGCAGCACAGAGAGCCTCCAGGCTTCTAAATCCGAGCCACAATTTCAGTGACTGAAGTTGTCAAGTTATGGAAAAGGAACTTTTTCTGAGAGGAGAGTGTGGAGAAGTAGGGATGGGGTGGGGAGAGACAGAAAAAATACTGTTGTAACTTAGTAGAAAGATTTTTAATATATCGTGCTTTCTGGAAGAAGCAATACTGCAGGTCCCTTGGCTTCTGAGGAAGTTGTGTGAGTTGAATACCTCTCGTTATGAATAAGAATGTCCGACTCCAACTCTGGGTTAAAACAAAATATGACCGTGGGATGATGGAGTGAAGAGCAGCAAACATTTACACATGATGACAAACTCAATTCTGCTTGTTTGGTATACGTATTTATATGCACACGATTAAAAAAAAATAAATTTGTTACATTTTAAGCTGTTTCCATCAGGTTTCTAGCCCTACAGAGCGATTCAGAGAGGCAAAGAAAGAGTGGGCAGTTGGGTAGGAAGAGGGAAACAAATAAAAGAGGCATATGTGGATGGAGAAGTGAGAAGACTTCTATGATTAAAGAAACATGGTAGAGTAAGCAGAAAGGTAAATCATGTGGTAATGCTGCAATGAGCAAATTGGCAAGTGAATCAGTGATCAGTTTCTGCAGGATGCAAACTATCAGGCAAAGCTAAACTAGCAAGAAAACATTAAGGCTGATTTAGAGGAAGTAATTAGAGGCTATGGTGCTGTCCTGCAGAGCAACACTGTTATTTTTTTAGGAAAAAAATTCTCTATACAGTCATTTTTGTCTGAAAAGCCTTAGTTTATGGAAGGTTTTTCATACAGAAACCATTTCATAACTTTGATTGTTCTTCTCTCAGTTTGAGTTTTTTTCCTAATCCCATAATTCTTTATGCATTGTACATAACACCTTTTCGTATTATCATTAATATTTAACCTGTTTTCATACAAGGTAGAACTGAGTCAACATTTGTCTTGTTAGGGAAACAGTGATTTTTAAAAATTTTTGGTTTCTGTGCTAAAATGCTGTAAGTTAGGGACTATTTGTGCATTTTTTGTGTTTTCAGCAAAACCTGAACACATGCCTAGTTCAGTGACCATGTTACACATGACCTGAGAGGTGTTGGATTTATATTTTAGGGCCTAATTTTGTTCTAAGCTCTGTTTACTCAACTTTCTCTGTATTCGTATTGACAGCAATGAACCTTGGGTGCTCTTGTTTAAAGAACCTCGTTAGTTCAGAAGAGGTTTGGTTACGGCATGTACCCCTGTGCAATGGATTTACCACCACACTTTTTATCTTCTGTTTATTTCTTGCATAACTGAAAAAGGCTACTAATTTTCCCCTTGTATGCTCATTAGAGACCAGCATCTGTTTCAGAAAAACAGTCAATCTGTAGAGAAAAATGCTTTAAAAATAGTCAGAAGTACTCGCTGTGAAAGTTTACACTCTACTAGTGACGTCAAAGTCAGGATAAAGCCTGCACAACTAGCTACAAATCTGTTTAATCATATTGGATGTTCTCCATCACCTAACATGCATAGAAGCCTGTTTTTTTCTACAGATGTGTTGTTATTGGTCTTACTGCGTCAGGTGGTTACCTAAGAAACTGAGCCACTTTACAGTAAATATTAATCCTTTCAAGGCATGCAAATAATGAATTTTCTAGAAACTGTTATCTGCCACTGGTATTGGTGACAAAGTAGTCATAATACTTGTAAGCCTGTTCCTGGATACCTAGGTAGGGATCAGAAGATTGTAAACAATTCTGAAAAGGAGTTGGTAAGTATTTCAAATCTCTCTGGTGATTAAAAAATGTCTTGAAAAGGCTATTAAACTCTTAAGCGGTCTTTGCATTACTCTTGCAAATAGATATTTTTGTTTGTTCTAAGTGACTCTTTGCAGTAAATAGTGAATTCTAAACATACAAAACCAGCAAGGTAAATGGAAGCAAAAATTCTGATGTGTTTAGTAATAATAAGGAATGGAAATGTTACTTAATCACCCAGTTCTTGCTCATACAACTGTTAAATATTTATCAAAAGAAGCTGTATGACAACTGTTCGCTTTCCATTTTTTTTCCCTCTAATTGAAGAATTTTAATTAAGAAAGAAAAACACTTCAGATTTGCCCTTTTATTTGTGTTGTAGTTCAGAGGCTCCATACTGAGCTCCATAAGTCTTTTGGCTAAAATAGTTTTGACCTGTCTTCTTCTGTACTTGTTGGGTGTTGCCTGTTATTGACTCTGGATCATCTAAGTTCAAGATTACAAATCTCATGCATAGCTGAATGAGCTATAATTCGAATACTGGAAGTGAACAGTTTGCTAAGTATTGTCAGGAAAGAACACTAAACAAGCGCTCGTTTCTCATTGCAGGATGTACAAAGTCTGATTGTACAGGGAGGAGTCAGATGGTGTAGTTTTTTCATAGAGGAATTCTAGGCTTAAATCAGTTCTTACGTGAGCTAGAAGCAGACTTGCATGATCGGAGAATATACTTGTTTTTTATCAGTCAACCTAACAATCATACGTCAGTCTAAATAAAGTCAAGTCTGTATGTAGTATTGACGGATGGGTTGTGGGATTGATGGGAGCTATTTTTTTCTGCCATCTTGAAGTTACTGTTTCGGATCGGAAATAATTTATTTTATTCTCTGTAATTGATTTCAGAAGAAATAATGCAGGTGACAGAGAAAAGGCACTACAAGTTATGCTTCAAGTCCTGCAGACGTGTGATCACCCTGCTCCAGATATGTTCTGCTTATGTGGAAGGATCTACAAGGATATGTTTCTGGATTCTGATTATAAAGACATCAGTAGTCGAGATCAGGCTATTGAGTGGTAACACAAAACCCCTGATAATATCTATTTTTAAATGTTTTCAAACTTTTACTTCTCGTTATGAAAAGCAGGGCTCTAAGAATTAGATCAGTTACTTACCTCTTTTTTTTTTTCATCCTATTTGGGTAGTTGGTTTACTAAGCACCAGATCTTTGGATAAGTGTTTCCTTGATTCTCTTTATAGACTATCATGAATATAGAATGATGCACATAGTATTGGAGGGGGGCGGGGAATGATATAACTGTGAAATACTCCCCTCTCTTTTCCCTGCCAAATTACCTTAGGTTAGTGCAACACGGACAGGTAGTAGTGAATTTAGAAGCTTCAGATGGATCTCTTCATCCTGCACCAGCTAGTGATGTGCATTCAGCCTCTGTCAGCTCTGTCTCAGTTACCTTTAATGAATATGAAGCATTAAAATGAAGAGCTTGGAGCCTTTTTTTTTTTTTAAAGCTTGCACTGAAGACTAGTATTTTCATTGTTTTTCTCGTAGGAATAATATAATAAAATTAGGTTCTATTGCATTTAAGTGTTTTGCAGTAACCAGTGTGGTTTTTTTCCACAAAGTGGCAAATACTTTTCTTTCTCACCATAAGGTTAAAAGCTAGTTTCATCCAAGACCTCTATGCAAAGAGCGCCATTGGTACTAGCTAGCCATATAGTCGTTAGAATAAATCAATAGTTTAAAATACCTACCAAAACTTTGCAGTGTTTCAGTTCTGTACAGTGAGATGTGAGCTCTTGACTCTTCTCTGCAGGTATCGCAAAGGATTTGAACTCCAGTCAACGCTGTATTCCGGCATTAACCTTGCAGTTTTGCTACTTGTTGCAGGACAACAGTTTGAAAGCTCAATGGAACTGAGAAAAATAGGTAACTATCCACATAAAGTGCCATGGACAAGTTTTCTGCCTCTCTCCCTGTGAAGAAAACAAAATTATTATAGTGATGGGTTGCGTAGGCAGAAAGGTGGTTCGGGCAGTTCAGGTTCAGATGCATATAAACAGTTCTTCTCAGAAAAATAATAGCTGAAAATTATATTTAGAATCAGATCCCGTGTGAAACACATACCTTCCCCTTAAAGGGGAAGAATGCAAAGGTGGCTTTAAGACATTCACCTGACTTTACTCTGCAGTAGACTTGTGTAAGTCTCTAGCCATTGATGCTAGTAGATTCAGATCTTGCAGTAGATGCAAGATCTTGGGGACACAGAGATGCCCAGCTTATGCCAAGAATCACAAGGCAGATAGCACAGACAGAGAGCACAAGAGGTCTTTCAGTCCTGTGTGCGGTGGGAGTTTTGACTGTCTGAATCGTATTGGGGATGTTATTTGCAGAGCCAGCCTCTGTGTTGGGCAATTACTTTTTTTTCTGGGGAAAACTTCTACTTTCTTTTTATCACTAATGCTTAATCAAGTCTTCTTGGTCTTTTACTGGTAGACTTATCAGTGAAAAACACTTATTAGTGTTTTACTGATTGCAAAATATGGTTTTTAATTGAAATTTTACAGGTGTACGGTTAAACAGTTTATTGGGAAGAAAAGGAAGCCTAGAAAAAATGAACAGTTACTGGGATGTGGGACAGTTCTTCAGCGTGAGCATGCTGGCTAATGATGTTGGTAAAGCAGTACAAGCAGCAGAGAAACTTTTTAAGCTGAAACCTCCAGTGTGGTATGTGGTAGAAAGCTGTAGTTCATGTACCCAACTGTGGGGAAATACACAAATTTAAAACATCTTTTAGTCACTTGGATGACTTAACTGGATTTTTCCATCTTAGTTTGTTCTTAACTCTGACTTTATACTCAATTCTTTTATATTGGGAAGGAAGGGGGGAGGCAAGAAATTAAGTTACCCATCATTGTTGGGTTTATATCCCATTGAAGCATGTCTTTTATAAGTAAGAATTTGGATATTAGTTATGATTCCTTGTGAAACAATGGTGAAAATATTGTGAAACCATCTCAGAGTTTAGCTAGCTGCTACTTCACTCCCCCCACCATCTTCTAGCTTGTAATATCCTGTCTAATAACCTTGCAATTACTCATGTAACTATACTCTTTTCAGAAAGATATTGTTCATGAGCATCCATGTAAACTTGCGACAATGTTTTGACTAAACTTGCTATTCTTTCCAGAAATCTGTAAAAATCGATAGTCATTTCTATTATGGTTTTAAAGTACATTTAATTTAAACACTTAATTTTCCAGATGTATAAGACACTTAAGTAATTTTAGAATCTCAGCAGATTTTGTTTTCCCTCTGTTAACTTACTAATTCAATACATTTTAGGTACTTGAAATCATTAGTTCAGAATCTGATGTTAATTCAGCGTTTCAAGAAACTCACCATAGAACATTCTCCAAAACAAGAAAGATTGACTTTCTGGCTAGATATAATTTTTGAGGCAACGAAGGAAACAACTAATGGACTGAGATTTCCAGTAAGATGTTATGTCCCAACACATTTTGTGTGTCTTATGTTTCTGGATAGGATATAACAAGAATTGGAAAAACGATACTTATGTACTTAACCACCTGTTATTTCATTGCGCAAACCATATACCATTGCATGAGCCTTTACCCGTTGCAAGAACCCTATATTCTCTTAATCTTTGCTCTGTAAAAATATTTAACCCACTGCCCTAAAAGCATTCTAAGAAACACTTTTAAGTCCCCTACAACAAATTGTGGTAATACTATTTTGTTGTATGTAGGAACACAACCTCTTCCGGCCTTGTCTTGCCCTTTGAAAATTTTTTAGGCTTTATTTTGAGTTTACCCATTGTCTATTTGAAGATACTGTCTGAAGATACTGTGGCATATTAGGTGCTAGTTTACTGAGGAAAAATGTTCTCTCTCTTCAGGTTTTGGTGATAGAACCAACTAAAGTCTACCAGCCTGCATATGTTTCAATCAACAATGAAGCAGAGGAGAGATCTCTCTCTTTGTGGCATGTCTCTCCCACTGAATTGGTAAAACTGTCAGCAGATGTGTTTCAAGTATTTTGATTCATTGTGCTTAAAGTAACTTTTTTACATGTAGATTTTGGAGCACTTTAAAATAATTTGAAGTTTGCTATATTTTTGTGAAGCACAAGCCTCAGTATCTCTTTAGTGGAGGCATGATAGTTGACTTTTTACAGAGAAAATAGAAGGAAGGCCTGTGATTAGAACTCAAGTGTTTTTGACCTTTAGTTCAGATTTTACTTATCTTGACTGTGTCTCTTAGAAGTGCTTGGGTTATTTGGTCTGCTTATAATATTTCTCACTAGAATTGTGTGATTTTTATTAAAATGCAGCTCAAAACTAGACAAAAAGTAAACATAAAACCCAATATTGTGATCAATAATTTAGAAATGTTAAAGTTTTACAATTGTAAGATTAGAAATTAGAAAAAATGGGAGCCTGTGACAAATAAGTGTCATGAGATTAAATATTTGGACAAGGCATAGGAGATTAGGAAAGGAGTAGGCACAGTTATGGACAGTATAATCTCTTAAAAGTGAGAGATAATTCCAGGTTCACATTGAAAAACTTGGAATATAGAATGTATTTCACCACCTCTTAATATCAGAAAAATGTAGATGAAGAGTAGACTAAAAATTTAGAGGGAAAATGTGGAAAAGTATGTTAGAGCAAGAGAAGAGCACATAATTACCTGGATCCTTGAACTTCTTTTCCAGTACACTGTTCTACTTCACTGCTTCAAGTGAATGTGTCTGATACAACTTTGCTTTATGGAGTGAATTCTTGGTGCATATCTGGCAGTGCTGAAAAAGGCCCAGCTCTTAGCTAGAGATCTGTGGAGGGCTATGGTCCTAGGCCCAGGCTATTCTTTGTTTTGCCTTCAGTCTACTCCCTGGGCCAAAGTTGCTGGCTCAATACCTCTTAGGAAGATGTATAAAGTTTTGTTTCCCTTTGAGCCTAGATAATGTTTAATATGAAATGTTGATGTATCAAGTGAAAACATAACGTTTGGTTAATTTTACTTCAAATTTGATTTTAAATGAGGAAATGTGGCCTTTACTTCTACCCTATGCAATTTATATTATTTTTTTCTTAAGTGAGGAAAGCAGCAATATATGGTCTTTCTTTACCTATACATCAATCTTATTTGAAATTGAGGGAGGGAGGGAGAAAAAAGGAGAGAAAAGAGATACGTCAGTAAAACTATTTTACTTTCCATGTTGTGGCTTTTTTTTCAATACTAAGTCAAGGTTAAACTATGGTTATTAATAGCTCTTTGTGCTTTACAGAAACAGATTCATGAATGGAATTTTACAGCTTCTTCCATCAGAGGAATAAGGTTTGTATGCCAGAAAAGAGTTAAGAGCTTTTTTCTTTATGTTTTCTATTTCTCTTAAGAGAGAAATCTGGATTCTGCCGTAAATCTCTGCTTTGCATTGCCTATTATAAAAGCTTTTCTGTCCAACCTATCTTGAAATTTCAACACAGAAGAATTTGCCTTTCCATACATGGGCAGAGCTGTATATTTCTCATAGGAATAGTCATGTAAGAGGGGCAGGTGGACATGTATATTCTCCAGTAGACTTCCCTGTTTTCAGTCACGTGCCTGCTTTTTATTATTTTTCTAAATTTTTAATGTGAAGTTATTGCTATGTCTGCATTTAAAAACATGCAGGGCAGAAGGAAAGAAGAGCCCTTAGCTCTTCTTGCTTCCTTCCATAAGTGAAAGAACAGTTTGTCTATTTCCCTTTAAGAAAAGGAAACCATGGATCTAGTTTCTGTTTGGAATACAGAAATGCTTCTGATATGGCTCTATCTGAAAACTTACTAGCTAAAAACTAGATTATGAGTGAAATGTTAAATGAGACACGGACAGTGTGTGTGCTAAGAAAAGAATTCTTGATCAGGAGGGAGACTGCTAGTGGAGCTTCTCAAGGACTATTTAAATCGTTAAAGTAGCTCCATTTTGTGATGCCTGGGTTAATGGAATCACTAGTCACAAGTAAATGGGTCCAACTACTACTACAAAAGAAGATCAGAATATTATATAGAACAAACAGTATCATTCTGAGAACTAAAGGGATAAAAAAGAATCACGTTTGGTATTAACAACTGAAAAATACCTTGCTGCACTTAGAAGTTAGCTTAATTTGAGCTACTTTACTGCCAGAAAGGTGAGAGACAGAGCATTAAGAGAGAAAGCAAAATGAAACCTGTTTGTACAGCCTGACAATGTGCTGATGGCATTCACACTTTCTGTCTGTACTGTACGGGCTGTAGCTAAGAGCCAGAAGAGCTGTAAGCGCTGGGAATGTGAGGTGGGCTTTTGCCATCGCTCTGAGTCCGTGAGTCACTGTGTTGGTGGATCAGGCCTTTCTAGGGACGCAAGTGGCAGTTGGCTGGAGCCACTTGGGTGAGTGCGTGAACTTAAGTGCAGAAAAAGTTTCTCATTCAACTACAAGCTTAAATTGAAATACTTAATGAGTTCTGTAGTGCTTGAAGTGGAGGATTTCTGGGGAGTGATTTTGACCACAAGCATCTAAGTTTTAGATTCTGAGTTTGTCTTCTCTGAACTTGCATAATTTACCCAACCAGATAAGCTCAGTGAAAAAATATTTATTTGAATAAGGTGAGTGATGACTGCTCTGAAAGCCTACAGATGTGGATTTGGACATAGATTCTACCATAACTTCAGTATTTTCTTCTAAAAGCAGCAGGTTTTGGTTTAAATTAATTCAATGTGATACTTTATTTTACTACTCCAGTGCAATGTGAGTGGAAGTGCAGTCATCATTACTAAGTCTGTGGAGCTGATTAAGCATAACTCAGCATAACATTTTTGAAACATATTAATTACCCTCAGTCAACACATTGCACAGAAATTAAACTTTGAGAAAGATAACTTTTAATTAAATGGAAGCAAGAAGTTCATTTGCTTTGATTCTTAATGACTGCTGGATTAAAAAACTCAGTCTTTTTACACTTAGAAGAATTAGATGTTTGCTTTATATGTGACGACTTGCATTAATTTAGTAAATAAAGATTAGTGGTCTCAGCTAACTCTCTCAAAATGCTTAAATTGTATTTTGGCTAACCAGTTCACCTTACATACCACATACGCTACACTGTTTATAATACAGTATTGTTATTTAGATACTATCTTCTCTGTCATATTTTGTCCTTGGAAGAATTATCTCGCTTTGTCTCTTAGTCCTTCTGTCGGGTTAATCTACCTTGCTACACTAGAAATTGCTCTACCACTACCAAGATACAGATTAGCATAGTGTATTTTCACATATTTCTAAAAAACTCCTCTGACAAAACTGTTGATTTTTGGAATATTTGTCCATGTAGCCCTTAGTGATGCTGCAGCAAGTTGATCTTACAACATTACAGAACCACAGAATTGTTGAGGCTGGAAAAGACCTCTGAGATCATCAAGTCCAGCCTATGACCTAACACCACCACATGGGCCAGACCAGGGCACTAAGTGCCACATCCAGCCTCTCCTT
This sequence comes from Apaloderma vittatum, assembly GCF_000703405.1. NCBI lineage: Eukaryota > Metazoa > Chordata > Aves > Trogoniformes > Trogonidae > Apaloderma > Apaloderma vittatum. The sequence continues at coordinate 38,266 of NW_009710440.1, read as the reverse complement.
AAACACCTCCAGGGACGGTGACTCCACCACTGCCCTGGGCAGTGCATCCCAGTGCCTGAGCACCCTCTCCATGAGGAAGGGCTTCCTGAGATCCAACCTAAACCTCCCCTGACGCAGTTTCAGGCCGTGCCCTCTCGTCCTGTCACTGGTTGCCCGGGAGAAGAGCCCGACCCCCACCTGACTACACTCTCCCTTCAGGCAGTTGCAGAGAGTGATAAGGTCCCCCCTGAGTCTCCTCTTCTCCAGCCTAAACACCCCCAGCTCCCTCGTTGCTCTCCTCACAGGACTTTCCCTCCAGTCCCTTCCCCAGCCTCGTTGCTCTCCTCTGGACCCGCTCCAGCCCCTCAAGGTCTTTCTTGCAGTGAGGGGCCCAGCCCTGAACACAGGGCTCGAGGGGAGGCCTCACCAGGGCTGAGCACAGGGGCAGAATCGCATCCTTACTCTGCAACTTTAGTCTACTGTCATGCATTTTAACTATATGGCTCAACAGAGGCTAAGCAAAATCTGAGAGTCTGACTAAACAAACCAGGCAAGGATCTAATCAATTTGGTTAAATTAATGCACAAAAATAAGGCCAATGCTTTAACAAGCATAACAACATGGCATCTATATAGAACAATACTAAAGTACACGTGTCAGGAATGATAAGAGATTAATTCCTTGGTTTATGTTCATATTGATATTATGTTTTGTGGCCTCTTCACTTTACCCTTCAGAGCATTCAGATGGGATATATATGACACTGGCAAGACACAATATGTGATAAATAATCACTCTGTCAGAATTTTTGCTTCAGTTTGGAGTAAGTGTTGATCATCCCCAAACTTATTTATCAGTATTAAGGCCACAAAAATTGTATACTGTGAAGGATCTACTACACTGTAGGTGTTTTCCTAATTCAGTTTTACTAACAGAGTAGTAGAGTTATGAAAACCAGAAGCACTTGATCAGTTTAAAAGAAAGACTTTCCTGATAGCTAGATTAGTGTCAATGCAATTCACTTGCCATTGAGTTGTCACCACATACTAAGAAACCTGATGGAACTGTGTAAAAATGGGAGACAAACAGCAAACAAACCGAGAACACTTCAGTTAAACAGATGTTTTATCAAAATAGGCAGTATCTTAATTATTTATCAAACTGAAGGTAGGATTATAGAATGTATAAATACTCACAGCTTCTAATTGTAAGGTAAATAAACATAATTGCATACTGCCTCTCTGAGGTATTTAACTATGAAAAAGATATTTGTAGAGTGTTTATAATTTAAAAAAAATTAGCTCTTTCTTGATCTATTTCTTGTAATAGTTACATCCAAAATAATTTTTCTTAATGTGAATTTTACAGCATTTCTAAGTTTGATGAACGATGTTGTTTTCTTTATGTCCATGACAACTCTGATGACTTTCAAATCTACTTTTCTACAGAAAACCAGTGCAGCAGGTGAGTTCAGTTTGTGTGGGCATTGCATGTGAGATCTGTGTCTCAAGTATAACTGATTTAGCAAAAACTGAAAGCTGACATTTTTTGTTTCAGAAATTAATTATTCATTTCTTCACTTCCTTTTTTTCACGATGAGGCAGCAATGAACTAAACTCAGGTGCTAAGAGCAATGTCCTGTTACACTTGTTGGCTGCTTCTGATCACTTTACCTGCAAGTTACTACTTCTGATAAAAGGCTTAAGTAGCTTATTTTAATTTATAACTGTGTCTTGGCCATGCCATGTAATGTGTTATATTGGCTTAGATTCCCGTATGTACCTTTTCAGTTTAAGTAAGAACAACTAGATGTAATAGAAATTTCTGACATATAATGTGTCACAGGTATCTCTTATTCTCTATGCCTGTACTCAAATATATCCTGATGATGTGTTGTCTCTAAACAGTAAGCATGCAAACTGAATTTCAGACCTAACTCTTTACAGACCACGTTCTTCCTAGGGATTGATACTTAGCATATAAAGCTTCTAAATAAAGTAGGAGTCCTTTGTTAATACACTTAATATTTGAGGTAGGATTTTTTTTCCTTGCAATAGTTATTGTTTATGTATTATATGGAATAAACTCAGATTAAAGATCATTTGCTCTGCAGAGTTCAATGCATAAAAGATAGGAAACACCAAAATTAATGTTAATTGTTCAGCCTTGATTTGGCATCACAATCTGTGTTATGAAACATGGTCATATTTGTATGCCTTACTTGGCACAGAACAAGATTCTGTTCCAGAGGCATGTCTCTATTAGTCAGTAAAAGAAATGTGAATATTTTATAATAATTTTTAAGAATTGTCAACCAATTGTTATGGAATTTGGAAACAAAGTGGGTGACTTAGGCAGGGGATTACGGGAGAAGATGGTCTTGTACTTAAGTATATCCTTCCCAGAGCACTAGATTAAATTAGTCAAAACTCTATTCTTTGAAACATGTTACTACATTTATATTCTTGACTTTCTGAATACCTGACTAGATACCACAAAATCTGGTTTTCAGAAATACTGAGTAATCACGCTTGCAACCAAAGTCCGTAGGAACATTTAAATTAAACTGATGGTAATAAAATTCTCATCACTACAGAGAAGGAAAACCACCCAATATGCTATCACAGATTTAGCACTACTGAATTGAACCATTGAAAATCAATGCTTATTCTTTTGAATATCTTGACTTCTGTAATTATAATTGTAAAGACAAAGCCATACCATGCATTTTCCATCAAAACATACAACAAAAATATTTGAGCTTGATCTACCAAGATTTTACTGTGCAGTTACACTAACAAGCAAGTATTGGGTTCTGCTACAACAAATAAAATAATTTTATAAATATTTAGGCTCTTCAGTGTATGTTTGATGTCCTTCCTAGTTTAAAATAGAATAAATACAGAGAAAGCAAATAATAAAAGAAACCTATAAACATGCTAGTCAATTTGTTATCTTGAAAGCAAAGACCACCTTGCAATGTATCTTGTTTAATCTCCTTCTAAAAGGATATTTTTCTTTGGTCCTGTTTTATTCATTGGGTTTTTTAGATTCTGTGGATTGGTGAAGGAAATTTTGTCTGATGCAGTTGGCAGTACTTTGGAACTAGAAGGAGAAATAGATGGAGACACATTAGAGGTATGTCAAAGATAAAAGATCCAAACACTCTGAAACTAGTTCTCTATCTTCCCTGTGCTTTCATATCAGTATACTAGAAAGATCATAAATAGCATTTAAACTCCTTAATTGTATATGACATTTAAACTCTGACAAAACCAGAGTGACACTCATTTCAAAAAACACATTTTTAATGAAGTGAGCCTCTTACTATTTTAAACTGTATAAATCCCTAATGAAGGGATTCACTGATCTTGTATTTATGTTGCAAACAGTCTATATATGAGAACTGTCTGGTATCAGCTGGCTTAAATGGGTAAGAAAGACAAGATATTAAATGAATTCTAGGAAAAAGCCATTTAGCAAAGGTCTATTTTTTTCTAGCTTGTGTCTGATACTATTACTACTCCAGGTAATTTATTTTGACAGTCTTTTTATGTCACAGACATTCGCAGATATTTAGGATCAGATTAATCCGTTGTGCTTTTAACTTACCACTGAAACATCCGTGTCAGAAACCTAGTGTCTGTAGCTCTGCAGGTTTTTTTTTCCAGAAAAAAACCAAACAACAAAACAACCAAATTTGGTTATTCACATTTTACATGGGCTGAGGTTAGAGTGGGTGAATCCATGTCTTTGTAAGATGTGCTGTCTCATAGCAAATATCCAGATTTGTAGAACTACATACACATCTTGTGCTTCTGTTTACTTGTTTTGAAATCTGAAAGGCCATCATCAAAAGTAGGTTGTAACTTTTATTTGCGGTCAAGCGAATTCAGTCAATCTGATTAGTGGATGTAAAAACCTTGCTGGGGTTTGTCTGAGCTGAGTATCTTTCTGGCCATGTCTCATTCTTGTAGTTCTCTTAGGATTATGATTCAGAGCAGTTCTGTACAGTAGTGAATCTTTTGTAGTACCTGAGGCTTGAGAAGACGACTAAGAAAGCAGAAGACCCTCTACTGTACTGTTGAATGATGTTGCATGTAGCGGGGAAGATGAGGTTTTGGGCTGAAGTTTGTGCATTGTGGCCACAGACTTCCGTCCTCGAATGAAAAGGACAAGATATGTGCATCTATGAAGCCCAGCTCACTATATGCATCTGTGGTCTTGGCCTAGGATCAGGGCTCTGCCTTTGATGAGGACAGGGTATTACCTAGAGCTGCAGATTTTACATTAGCTACTTGGGCACTTGGCTGCTAGCAGGCCAACCTCCAAACAACACAGTCTGTTCCAGCTGTGGAATAGTCTCTCAGAGGAAGTGAACTCACCTTGCCTTGAGCCTTTTAAAAACTGAACTGGAAGAACTTGAGAACTGAACTTGAGAGTGCACAGCAGGCAACAATCCTGCATGAATCAATGACATACAGATAAATGACTACAGAAATTAATTGTAAATATTTAAGCTATATCATTCTACATGTCTTGAAATTTTTGTATTTATCACCTTCTACCTACTGTGTTAGGTCAGGACATTAAAACAGAAAAAAAGATACAGAAGAGGAGGACTAAACTGTTTAGCTAAGATTTTCTGCAGCCTGAGATCTTACATTTAAGAAGAGACAACACAGAAAATACAACTCTATATGGTCTTGATGGTCTTGACAAGCACAGAGAAAGCAGAAGTGCTTACCATTAATAAAACAACTATTTATATTTGGAGAAGAGGAAGAAATGACCTTGAGCACAGTTTGGGTGAAGAAAATATGATTTCAATCAGAATTCCTATGAGAATGTTATCCCAAAGAGTGCTACATTTTAGATTGCAAGATTATGTGAAAGCAATGACAGTTTAGTTCTACAGCTGACAAGGATTTGGAAGGAGAATGAGTTTGGCAGTCCTTTCTCCTTTGGGTTGTTTGCTTCTAGATATTAGTGCTGAAGAAGTTCCTATCACTTTAAGAGTACCTGCTGTACCCCAAGTGGAATATCCTAGAGATCTGATTCTGCCCTACCATGTTCTTGCATAAGGTCAGCTATGAACACTTGTTTACTCCTATCTAATGGTTGAATTCCACACCCAGTGGATCACATACTCAGACTTTTGGCAACCAGCGGGTGATTTATTCAGTCTCTGTAGCTGTTGGAAAGAGAGGAGACAAATGTGACGTGACATCAAATACATACAAGTCTATTGAACTGTCTGCTAACAACTGTAAGTCTCAATGTGTTTCATGTATCATAGGACCCAGACCATAGAACATAGGTTTATCCACAGTAATTACAGAGTTGGCTTAGGACCAGTCTGTTGCAGATAAGGTTCCTGTCAATCTTAAATTCTGCAATGTGACTGCTGTCGTTTTTCTGCACAGTTTTATGTCATATGATAGCTGTGAAAGCTGGATGCGCTCCTGCCAAAGAACCTGACAAGTTTTACGTATGGCGTTTTGGGTCAGTTATGCCTATTATATAACAAGATTATGTTATGAACCATGAAGTGCTGAAACTTGGAAAATGAAACTGTACTAAAGCTGTGCTCTCAAGTTTAGTTCCACTAAGCAGAATATGCTGTTAGGATAAACAACAGACGTTTTTTCTTTAGCGCCTTCCATACAGCAGCATGAAACTTACTGTCTTTGCTGAGGTGAAGAGGGAGGGGAATGTCAGTGAGACATGGACATTGTGATACCAGAGTTGCAAGACAAACTGAGAAGACACTTCAAAGACATGGATCTCAAGGCTGCATTTTATATGAGGGAGTCTTGCTGGATGAAGCAGAAAAAGCAATCACTGGCAGCAATATCAATAGTTATGGGCACTATAAAAAAGTTTGGTTTTCTGTTTTGTTTTCTTGGGTTTTGATTTTCTTTTTTTAATAGAGAATACATGTGAAGCCACACAGAAAACCCCACAGTCTTCCCATATGGGACATCCTCTTGGTTTTGGGAAGACACTAGGGGAGGTCTCTGTACTCCTGATAGTATCTGAGGCTATGAAACTGTCTGATTCCTTCCTTAACTCTTTGTAAAAGTGCTTCTTCAACAGTCTTTATCAGTTCCTGATTTGAATCAGAAGTGTATTGCTTAACCCGACTTCTGAAACCCAAACTTTTGGATTCATTTATTGTCTTGGATGCATTTTCATTAAGCACTATTCATCAGCAGGCTTTTTCACTGACTTTTGTGGTAGGAAAGCTCTGTGATAAAATCACCATATGCGGAGAAGACCATGAGGTGATGTAAATTAGCATAGGCTTACTGGAGTCAGTGAACCACCAGTGACATACTCAGCTGGCAATATGACCCACCATGTTTCGGCAGCAGTGGAAACCACCACTTCATATATTTAATCATTCTTGGAGAAGATGAGCAGTTTTTTTCACCTTTTGGAGAAGCCTGTAATGAGGGGAATATGTCAGAAATTAATTTTGCCATGGTTAAGTTCAAATGGGAGCTTAGGGTCTTAAAAGAGTGTCCACCCACTGTAATGATAATGCCACTTTTATCTATTTACTAAACTGTTGGTTTTAAAATTATAGGTTATGTTTCATACATTTACATGTGCCGAGGGCTCTGTCAGCAATTCTGAGAGGTGATACCAGAGTATGTTCTTTTGACAGCATTATTTCACTGAATTTAGTTTAACACTGTTTCTTGTTTGGGTGAATGCCTTTCAAACTTGGTTAGGGAAGATTGTTTTGTAAAGCAAGTAATGTGGATATTTTACAAGTTGTAAAATACATCAGGCTGCTGGGTCACCTCCTGTGCTACAGACGTACTGCAGTGACTGCTCTGGGCTGTCCAAACTCAGTACAGTATATAACTGTTGTTCAAGCTCTCTGTAATGTCAAATGTCAGTGACAACAATTTCTGTGCTGCTTTGTTTATCTTTTGTGCTTGCAGTATGAGTATGATTATGATGAGAATGGTGCCAGAGTAGTTCTAGGGAAAGGTACTTATGGAATAGTTTATGCTGGAAGAGACCTTAGCAATCAAGTTCGAATAGCCATCAAAGAAATACCTGAGAGAGACAGCAGGTAAGACTAGTTTGTTGTTATATATACATTGCTTATGAAACTGCAGTTTGCTGAAAACTTTGCTCTTAGCATGTCTTTCTATGTGATGAGTTTATTAAATTCCAGTATACTAATATTCAGTTATTATTTCCAACTAATATTTAACAGTGCCCTTTTGAAAATAATGCCTTTTGAAATGTAAGATATATATCATAAATAATACAGGTTGATAATCTATATGTATATCATAAATTCTAGAATAAGACATATTTTGGATTTTAAGTTGTAGTTGTATCTCATTCTTTTGGGGAAACAGGAGAAACATAAGTATTGGAGGCAAAGAGTAGTATGTAATGATACAGAAGAAAGGCATGCATAAATTCTTTAAGGGCGTGTTTCTTTTTGGTGTTCCTCTGAGATCGACCTTTGTATGTTTTCTGAATAGGCAGCCAGTCACACTGCATTTTGAAGGTCATGACAAGATGTTTACTAAGAATTGGATCAGTATCCCTGTTTGCAAACTAGCGTTTAAACGTAGCCCATAACCCTCTCCTGCATGATGAGAAACATAACAATTAATTTACTTACTTATTTTTCATAGATATTCTCAACCTCTTCATGAAGAGATAGCACTGCATAAATATTTAAAGCATCGGAACATTGTCCAGTATCTTGGATCTGTTTCAGAGGATGGATATATTAAGATTTTTATGGAGCAGGTGCCAGGAGGTTTGTATCATTCTGAGCTTAGTCTTTCAAAGGAATCAAAAGCAGTGGGGACTCAAAACATAGTGAAAGCCAATAAATGTGCACTTAATATGTCTATGCACTGTAAATGGCTTTTCTGTTGAGTCATTAACTACAGGTGAAATTGTTCTCGTAAAGAATAGATCTGAAGTGTAGCTGACCTATCTCATACTCTGAACATCCATTACTTAGTTTCTTACAGGGACTTTCTTTCCTCTGTCTCTGAATATTTCGAGAAGTCAATCTGTATTCGCAAGGAAAAGACACTTTCGTTTTTCCTCTCCCCACTTCAAGTAAATCAGCTTCTCTTTGTCTGTGCATGTGGTTCATGAAGCACAGTGTATAACATCATACTGTGTTACCTTTAGTCTTTATTTTATTAAGGATTAAATGGTTACTAGTCTTAGTCTCAACAGTTGCTAGGCTTAAGTGAGGGAGATGCACTGTTGTAGCATTTATTCCTGTCATGGAGATGGAAGCTGAGCTAGCAAAAAGAAATCACCAGTCAAGAGCAGCAGCAAATTATTTGCTTTGAGGGATCTAGGAAGAATTTGGCTTAATTGTAGGTGCTGCACTTCTCTTGCCATAAAGTATTGAGCAAAGGCTTAGTCCAGACTTAGATGTTTCATATTCATTTGGGGATTTTACTATCTTGTTACAATTTCCTCTTACCTCTTCTAGGCAGCCTCTCCGCTCTTTTAAGATCTAAGTGGGGCCCAATGAAAGAACCTACAATTAAATTTTATACCAGACAGATTCTGGAAGGCCTTAAGTATCTCCATGAGAACCAGATTGTACACAGAGACATAAAGGTAAATCTTCCATTAGCGTGTCTTGTGTGATTTGCTTTTTATCTTACTTCACTTAGCTTTACTTCATGGAAGCTTAAAACAAATGGAGAGTATAAAACAACCCCTTCTCCCCGGTGCTCAAGGAAAATTCCTTTGTAGAAAAGTGTATGACAAAGATAATTGCAAACTTGAAGGAGTATCAAGATTGAGATTTGGAATCTATATTCATCTCTATCCCATTCCTGCTCCCTCTCTGTCTCTTATCCAAACCACAGGGGGATAATGTTTTGGTGAACACCTATAGTGGCGTGGTAAAGATATCTGATTTTGGTACTTCCAAACGGCTGGCAGGAATTAATCCATGCACTGAAACATTCACAGGTAAGGCTAATTCAGCAGAGTTTATAAGGGTTTTATAAGGGATGATGGATTTAGAGTTAGAGCCAAGAGGCTTTTTGGATTTGTGATGGAAACACAGTCAGGTCTTTGTTTTCAGAGAAAAGCGAATGAGAGCATGATCACTATAAATGCAGGCTTGCTGTATTTTTTTCTTTTTTCAATATAAATGTCTTCCATTTAATTTTTTTAAAATACTTAAAAAAAATTAAGTGTGGTGGGGTAATAGTTTTTCTTCTAAGTGTTTTTACGTTACGTAGTAATTGAGATGTTGCAGTTACCTCTGGAAAGACTTGAATATGGCAACTTTTTCATTTAATAATCCTGATATTAGTAACTCATGCATGCATGCTTTCTTGAACTATGTCTAATAGAGCAGAAAACCAAGCATAAATTTAGAAATACATTCAGTTTTGAGGCATTAATTGTAAACACCAGCCAGCTGGCTAATTTGCTATTATCAGAGCCAAAAAGAACAGTTTACATAAAAATACTAGGCTGGTATGTTACAGCAAAGCTTTCCTGTATACTAAGGTAGTAATAACTTGCAATACTCAGGGAAAACAAAATTTGCTGAGGAACAGCTGAAACGCCACATTGAAACAGGAGTATATATATGGTCACATAATTACTCAATTCTTTTATTGGTGGAGATACAGGTATCATGATGTTTTCACTTTTCTGTGGCCCTCTGCATAGGCCACAAATCCCAAGCCTCATACTGGCCTGCTGTTCAAGTAACTGGTACACAGACACAGCCGTGAGCTGTGTGTGGAAGACAGAAGACAACAACCTCTATTTAAGTGATAATCGAGGCTTCCCATTACCTGGCTGGTCATGAGTCTGCAGTCCCTCCAGCATTTTTAAAAAGGAAGCCATGAAAATAAAATTAGTAATGTACTGAAATGACTTAGCTTTCCAAGCTTTTTTTGACCCAATATTAGCAAACCTTGTGAGTTGGAAGTGAGGCCTGAACAGAGCATATGACATCTGCATCAATATCTTAGGAGATCAACATTGCATCAGGTGCAGGCATTTGAATCAAATCTATTTCCTGAAAAGCTGAGAAGATTTCATTTAGGATCAAGTTAAGTTAGGACTCCTTTAAAAAAAGAAAAAAAAAAGTAGTATTTGTCTAGCTTAGAATCATAAATGTAGCATTGAATGTTTTGTTAAGAATGAAAAGCTACGAGAAGCCACCTCTTCAGTTGGTAGATGCTGCAACAGATAGATACGTAAATGACAGGATGTCTGAACAGAGCTGCTTAAATGCTGGCTTCTGAAGCATTCCTTTAAGGAGTTTCACCATTCTTCCCAAACAAATTAGTTGTCAAATAATTTTGTCATGAAGAATCGCCTTGGTTATGCAACTGGATGGATAATTCTCAATTCTGCATGGGTTTCTCGTGGTGTCTGGAAAAGAATAGTTTCTGAAGAAAAGTTACCATATTGTAATAAACGGAGGTATATCTTTCCTTGTACCTGCCTTCTTCGTTCTCTTGCTGTGTCAGTATATGATTGAATAGCAGTGATTCCACATTGACCATCTTTTATTTAATTTTTACTATTCTTCTGATCCGTATTGTAATTACTATTACAGTCAGATTGTCTGCAGGAAAACTTCAGAGATACGGTTCAATAGAGTCAACTATAGGTGGAGACAGGATCTTATTTTGCCAACATGTATAACTCTAAAAGTTTCAGTAGACTTGGATGTCAAAAATCCCAAGTACAACCAGAAGACTTCCTGGAATGGCAATTTGTGATGAGTTCCCTTATTTATTTTTTTTTTAGTTATTTTGTAATCAATTTACTTGGATTACAACCTTGATTGATTTTGTGTAAACTTGAGATTATTTTTAAAAACATTATTGTCTTTATTATCTTATATTTTAAAAAATAGCTTATTTTCAAGCTAATTTTTTGAGATTCCCTATCACTGGCTTTTCATTATATGGATAAACATATGAAAAATTATTCAAATAAAGACCGTCACCTTGCACGTTTTCATCATGCGTTACATGCATAATCCTTACAATTTAGCATCTGCAAAAATATTTGATGTAACATTATGTTCTGAGGAAGCATTGGATTATGTGGGGAATATACTTTCAGCAGTTTGAAGCCTTTTTATTAGAAGTGGGGGGAAGGGTAGGTTATAGAAAAGTTTCTGTCTCATTTTCAGTGCTAATATGGGAACTCCATTATTTTGCCTATACAAGTTACATTTGACAATTTTGAGGTTGCTTAGTGGTGTGTTAATTCTTTTAAATAAGAATGAAGATTGTAATGCTTGACTGTTTTCTGTCGTGACTAGGAACCTTGCAGTACATGGCTCCAGAAATCATTGATAAAGGACCCCGGGGATACGGTGCACCTGCTGACATCTGGTCATTAGGTTGTACCATTATTGAAATGGCAACAGGCAAACCTCCATTTCATGAACTAGGGGAGCCTCAAGCAGCGATGTTTAAAGTAAGTACAGATTTTTTTGCTACAGAGTTTATGGATTTTCAAGCACTAACTTGATTTTTTAGTATTAATTTAATTGGTAGTAACCATTTTTATATGGGCTGTTTTGCAGAAAGCCATAGTCTGACCTGTGTTCTTAATTCGCACTGAATTATCCTTCTCTGCTCCAGGCTGTATTGCTCTAGAGGGGAACAATTTATTTTTGTGCTGGAAATAGGTCATGACTCAGAGCAGCAATCTGAAAAATGAGTCGAGAATTATGAAAACTAATATTCTCTACCCTCTTACTTCTGTCATCTCCTGCTCTTGGTTTATGGTTTTCTTCTTGGCAACCAGTCTCTTCAGTGATGAAAACCGTTATTTCTTCTCTTTTAAATGTCTTTTCATAAACCTCTCTCCCAGAGGATCTGTTTGCCTTGTCTTTCAAATGCCCAGTCTCTGCAATATGGTGGGAAGCAATGGTGGAAGGAAGTGGAGGACTAACTTTTCAGGATTTCTGGAATGTACTGAAGGTGTAAAATATTCTGTATTTTGTTACTCTGTAAAATACTCTGTATTTTACATCCTAAGCCTTCTGTATCAAAGCTACCTCCTTGGTAAAATTTTGCTTCTAGTACTTTGTTTCTCTTAGTGTATCTATTTTCAAATGCACAAACTAACACTTGAGAAGCTTTCTTTTTGAAAAAGTTACCTTTTCTAACTCTAAAACTAACAGTAGTGTAAAAGCTATTATGTGATAATGTGTCAAATATGCAGACTGAAAATTTTGCTTCTTTCACTGGCTTGCAGTAGACCTTTACTAAAGTGCTTAAGTTTTTGCTTATGTTTCAGAGTCCTCATTCTTGTAATGAGGAAAGCATCACATCCGTAACCAAGCCAACTACTTTAAATTATCGATATTGTTAATTCCTCTGGGGGTGTTGTTGAAAGTCACTGTGTAAGCATTAGTATAATTATTAATGGAGCCACGGTAGCAAAATCACATCTTTATCAATAAGTATAGTAAGCTGGGCTGCAATTTAGCACGGCACATAACGCTGTGCCTCGTACCGGACCTGTGAGTTGTCCCGTTCACCTCAGCTAAGAGGCAAAGAAGGGAATGATTATGGGGTTTGATGTAGTTATCTTGTCGGTACTCACTGTGTCGCCTTGGTGCTGTCAGCTTGTGGCACTACCTCAAAAGAAGCTGCCTGGGTGAACACGGTTTGATTCACTAAAGCTTTCCTGAGGGAGCCGTGGAAGAAGACTTTTTTCCACATCACTGTAAATGTCAGATACGGTTCTGTTGGCAGATACCTTTTCATCTTATGCATCTGGCATGTAGTTGAACTGTTCAGAGAGTTACATGCCTTATTTTTCAGCACCGTTGATTAAACTGTCAGGAAGTGTTGGTTCATTCTGGGTGCTCGATAAGCTCTGTGCAGGCTCACAAGGTGAGCTCTGGCAGGATTGTGCATGTCCCTACATGTCTTGCCCATAAACACTTCCAGGCCACAAAACTATATTCTGAAGTCTCAGAACTGGCATCTTTTTAAATACATTTCTTGCCCTTCTTTCTTCAAGGATGTGGCAGAGCTTTTAGCATTGTTATTGCAGACCGTGTTAATGTGCTACAATCAGACGTTTGTTTTTGTTTTCTGTTTCTTGGCTCTGCTGGGACCTGCTTGGAACTGCCTCTTGCTGAGCACCATAAACTACAAATTGTGGTTTCTTTTTGCTTTGTGATAAAAGTAAGCAAGCTGGAAGCTAGGTTTGAAGCCAGGAATGAAGCAGAACAACTGGGCAGGAATGTAAAAAAAACAAGCCGGGAAAACTTGGGATATCGAACTTCTGAGGTCCCCACCTCCACATGTGGACACTCGGTCGTGCGTAGAGCAGGTGAGGAGAGGGAAGGTCTAAGTCTCTCTGTGCAGTCACTGTAGAAACTGCAAATGACCAAAGAGTTGGACAAAGTAGAAAAAATGGGCTGGAGTGAACTGAGAACTGGAAATAATTCCTGGCTGAGTGTGCATTGTGTGATATTTCATCTGTTAGCATAGCATGTGTGCAGCTGGTTCTGTCTCAAAGGAGCGCAAACAAATGACATTCAATGGAGATAAAGTAAACTAGTGTTGCCACAGAGTTTCTGGATGCCTGCGATAAAATTTATCTTTCTTAAGCCACAGAGATTAAGATAAGATCAGAGATGCGCATTCAGACTCCCTGGTCCTGATTTGAACTGTCCTGGGTTTTATTTGGTGTATAAGGGTAGTGAACCGGTTGCCAGAGTGCGATCAGGTTGTGTCACTGGCCCAGCTGAAGCTGGCTCTTTGAGCCTGTCCCCAGAATGCACAAGGAGGAATGGGCTGACCATGGAGATGGGCATGTCAAGAGCAGTTTTTAGCAGGTGACTGTCTTTTCTCTCATCTCCAAAGCAAAAATATTGCTGGGCTGACGTTTTGAAGTCGTAAAACTACATTACTGTCCAAAATATGCATGGAATTTTACAAATCAGACAAAGATGCTCCATCAGAGCAGGGAAATGTATAGAATTTGTGTCCTGCCAAGACCTAACATCAATTTATTTATGTATTCAGTTTCTTTATTAAATATATCAGTTATCATTGCAGATGTTAGCAGGTTGTGGATATTAAAAATATTACATGCTGGAAATACTGAGTTTTGAATGTGCTTAGAGCCATGGTTGGCAAGGCCTTAATATTAGCATTTTATATTCTTCACTGTCATTTGAACAGAAGCATGACTGCTCAGCAGTTTTTTGCTTCAGCTTGCATTGAAGCTAAACTGCTAATTGTGAGTGCCTAATGGTGCCACAGTGTGTTAATGCAGCTGTATAATGAGATTATTTAAAAGCAGTTGGCACTTGTTTAACTGCTGGCTTACTACCTCCCTTGTGGCCACTATCTTTCTGCTTTTCTTCAGAGTCTGTTGTATTTAAAGATGCTGAGACTACAAGCCATGATCTTACCAGATACATGTCAGATAGCGCACGTGTGTTACACACAACTCTTGCTTTCAGAACATTTATGCCATTAGATACCAAAACATTTATGATATTAGAAAATAAGAAGGCAGTGAAGGAGCTGGAAAAATCACTAGGAAGCAACCTGTAGAAACACGTTTCATTACTTAAAGAGAGAGCGAGGAGTCTCATTAAACCTTTGGACATCAAAATGATTTTCAGTTAAATGACAAGGCAAAGGAAGACGTCTGGCCCGAGTGCAAGGGGCGGTGACAAGGTCTGGCAAGGTCATTGTGGGCATTCGCACGAGGAAATTTGGCAGTGGCAGGATCAGAACAGGTGCAGGCCCCAGGAAGTCCATGCTAGAGGAGGAAATTTTTCCTGTGTGAATGTGCTGGAGAAGTCAGCAAGGAAGAGACTGGGCAGTAGTGATGGAAAGTGTGATGATAGCTGGAGGGGTTTGTGGCTGGTAGGAGAAGCAGCATTTGAAGCACTTATTGTAGACATTATTCAGACTCTGAGATTGCCTGAAAGTGGGTGGTTGGATACGTTCATACCTTGACATTTGTGTAATACCACGTGAATATTCGTGCCATATTTGCAGTGATGTAAAACAGGATTTGAACCTTGTTGTTGCTTCACTGCTTTGTGAGGGTACCTGGGTTGCTCTTTTTCCATGAGAGTCATCAAGAGTGTGAGAGATCATGCCAGAAGTTTCAACCTGTGGTGTCCTTGCAGTTTAGTAAAAATACTTTGTATTTATATTTTGCAGGTTGGGATGTTTAAGATTCATCCTGAAATCCCAGAATCACTGTCTGCTGAAACAAGGGCCTTTATTTTGCTCTGTTTTGAACCTGATCCTAGTAAACGTATTACAGCATCTGATTTGCTCAGAGATTCCTTCCTGAAGCAAGTAAACAAGGGCAAGAAAAGCAGAATTGCATTCAAGCCTTCAGGTAAAGAATTACCAGCCAAATCTAAGTCAACACCATGATTAAGTGTTATATAAAAGATTGGAATCATTAAGCTCTCTTTAATACAAGGGACATTTCTTGTGCCAGGAAGGCAGCAGGAGCCCAGCTATTAAAAGTGCCTGTGATTTGTAGTTAGACATATTTAAATTTAAAAAGTCCCACAAAATATGATGTCTTGCTTGTGACATTTTTTGAAGACTTCCCAAAACAATTCTACATTTTAGATTCACAATTATATACACTTGAGAGATCTATGTTTATAGAGTAGGTGCTTGGCTCCTGAAAATGTGTGTCTATTAGGTGTTCGGGTCTCCATGGGTCAACATTTTCAAACTTTCTATGTTATCTGGAAATCTGGCACATACGTGCTGAAGTAGCTGTTCAGTAGATTGTTCTATCTGCCTAGCGTGTTGTTTCCATTCCCAATATATTAGCCACTTTCTCAGTGATGAGATAATAAACCTCTATATAGACTTGTTAAATAAATAATTCGTGTTTGAAGGAACTGTCCATTTAAAACCAGGCAAAGCCATTGGTCTTGCAACTTCTTTCTCGTTTGCATACACACACATACACACGCTTCCAATGCAAATTTAATTGCTTCCATTTTTGAGCTTTTTCCTCATCAACAAGGAACATCTGAAAGACTGGAATTTTAAGGGGAAAATCTAAGAAAGAATTAATGACATCTATCTGAACTCATTTCAGCAAGGGAATGGGCATCATCTCTTGTCCTGAGAGGCAGCGAGAACCATGATCCCTGCAGTTACACTGGAGTAATGAGAGAGTTCACACTGCTCAGCCACGGCGGTAGCACTCAGGAGCTATTGGCTATCTAGCCTTCTGCTCCACTGTGGTAACATTCTCTGGTGGTCTTTTCAGCTCTTGCATGAGGACGTTTTCCTGGAAAAAAATATGTAGCATTAAAAAGGGTGGAGCTTGCCTCGTTAGCTTCTCTGTGAGCAGCAGGCTCTTTGTCAAATGCCAGTGGAGGTGTAGCTGTCTTCTGCACTCCCTCGCCCCTCACCTTCCTCCTTTCTTCTCCTGCCATTAATGAGGTTATGGAGCTCCTTCAGATGGCCCAAGGACCTGGTGCCACAGGGTTAAGCACTGGGCTGCAGCAAGAATCAAGCTCCACGCTGGCCGTGGACATGAGCAGAGTGGGCAGATGCCATGAAAACTGTCGACTGGGTGAAGGGAGGAAAAGGCGGCACTGGCTGCACCCGGGGGTGTGCTTCACTGTGCCGGAGCTGGGGAAAGCTGTGTTGGCTGCCACAGCCATGGCCAAGGGGGATTTGGGAACATAAGGCAAGTCCTGGACCAGCAGTTGCCACAAGCTCAGCTGCAGCAGTTCACTCTATCTCTTGCCTCTACTGTTTCCCTCACTGCCGATTTTCTCACCTTTGTCCTCATCTTTCCATCCTGTCTATTTCCCTTTTTTCTTTCCAATGATAAAAGCAGCCCAGAGCAAATCTCAGTCCTTACTCTTGGGACAGCAACTTCCAGTTTTCTGTGCTGCTGAGGCACCTTGATCTGGTTTTCACAAGGTGACACACATTGTTTCATTTCTGTGACTGTTTAACCTCAGACATTTGAACATCAGCCATGCAACATGGAGTATGTCGGAGCTTACTGGACAGCTTTCAACTTTGAGCTCTCTTCCTCAACATAATGTGTAGTGACGAATCAAAAACTTTTGTGATGTTTTAGCTTCACGGATATGTGCACTCTGAGTTGACAGAACTTCTTCCTTACCTTTCCTGTCACACAGCTGCAAACTGGCTACCAGGATTATAGCAGATTCTCAAATCTGTTATTTTTTAATTGCTTCTTACTTTCAAGATGAATTAGAAAGGGACAAGAGATTTCTTTCAGGCTAATGTTAGAGAGAGAGTCCTTACTGAGGGCAAGGGGACATGTGAGCGAAGCAGGTGCCTCGGGTGTCAGAGCAAGAACAAATATATGTCCATTAACAGAGGCAGAGGTGAGGAAGGCAGGTAGCAGAGTGCTCTCTGCTGATATGATCTCCAATATGACATGTTCTCTCAGATCTGGGTCATGGAGCAGCTGATGGTAACCTGTTGGTTTGATTCAAGCTCTTTAAACAGCTGTACATCCAGTTGTTCCAGTTGTAAGACCAGCACCACAAGTGTGTAAGTGTACATATATGTCTAAGTGTATGTGTGTGCAAAAGAGAGGAACAAAATGGCATTTCCTATCAGTCCTAGCAGC
>NW_009710440.1:0-20613 GCF_000703405.1 Apaloderma vittatum | reverse complement strand
CAGCAGTTAGCTTGTTCACACCTTTTGTTGCTTATGCATATAATGCTTTTGAGTTGTATTGCTGCTTTCTATCAACAAGGTTACCTCTCTCCCTTACCCACTTTGCAAAAGGAGGCCTTGATACCACTGGAGATGATCACAGCTTGTTTAAGCACATTGCCCTTTCCTGCTTAGTTTGGTTACATATTTTACAATATTTGTTCCTAGACTGCAATCGTAATGCATCCCTCCCACTGCCCATCCACGGAGAGCAAGCTGGCAGTAGCAGCAGTGAGCATGGCTCTGTTTCACCAGACTCTGATGTACAACATGACATGTTTTTCGAAAGGCCAAAGAGATCCATTTCAGAGATTCAGACAAAGCATCCCATTGCCCATTTACTAAGGTAAAGTATTTGCTTTTCGCTTGACACCCATGAGGGGTTATGTGGATTTAATTCACACTATATTTTATCTGAGGGCAATTTTTTCAGCTAACGACTAGATAAGCAGGTGTGTTAAAACAGCAAGTTGCATAGGCAAGTTACCAGTTAATTTAAATATTGTCCGTATTTAATAAAAAACTATTTGATCTCCTCAAGGTTTACACATATTTATATACTTTCCCCTTCCCAGAGAATAAATGTCAGTCATCTTATTGACTGAATAGTTATGGATTCAACTCACGAAAAAGATGTGGGAAAGGGGGAGTAGAAAGATAGTTCTGCTGATCAGAGAGCACAAAGCGGTGCTTCCAAAATGAGTATATTACAGTATGGGGCCAGAAAAATGAACAGCTATCTAAGTCCAGACTATTCAGCTTTTCTCCCCAACACTGAACCAACGCTGGGTGACATTAATCATAGAATCATAGAATGATCGAGGTTGGAAGGGACCTCTAAAGATCATCTGGTCCAACCTCCCTGCCAGAGCAGGATCCCCTAGGGCAGTGACACAGGAACGCGTCCAGGTCGATTTTGAAAGTCTCCAGAGAAGGAGACTCCACAACCTCTCTGGGCAGCCTGTGCCAGGGCTCCGTCACCCTCACAGTAAAGAAGTTTCTCTTCATGTTGAGGTGGAACTTCCTATGTTCTAACTTAAACCCATTATTTCTTGTTCTATTACTGGGCAGCACTGAGAAGAGATTGTCCCCTTCCCCTTGACACCCACCCTTCAGATATTTATATAGGCTAAAAAGACCCCCTCTTAGCAGTCTCCTTTCAAGGCTAAACAAGCCCCAGTTCTCTCAGTCTCTCTTCATAGAAGAGATGTTCAAGTGCCACCTTCTCAGTAGGGCAAAATCAGCCTCATGCTTTTGACTTCAGTGAAGTTCACACCAGATGAGGATCTGAGCCATTTTCTGTCTCAGAATTACTGTTTAACAATCTGATCAATCCGCTGCTATGGTGTAACTCGCTTTTTAACCTCTGAAGTATCCCTACTCACTTCTGACAGTGCTGCCGTTTCACTAACGCTGAGGTCTCTCTTGTGCGTATGGCCCGGTTGCTGACGCAGTGTGCCTGATGAGGGCTCGGCCTCGGAGGACAGAAGTGCCTCTCCTTCCATTGAGGACAAGGATTCAGGTCTGTTTCTGCTGCAGAAGGACAGTGAACGCCGAGCAATCCTATACAAAATCCTTAAGGAAGAACAGAATGAAGTTGCTTCCAATTTGCAGGACTGTATTGCACAGGTAATTTCACTTCAGTTTTCATTTTCCCATGTCAAAAGGAAAATGACAAGCCAGGTAATATTATTCCTTTTCTGAAAACTGATAGAATTGCTTGGATTTTTTTCCTTCTGAATATCTTTAACCTCCGAGACCTGTAACTGTGTGAGCTGTTTGCTGTTGCCTGAACGGATAGCAAACATGATATTTAGCCTGCTGCTTGGGCTCTTGGGTTTTTCGGAGGGAGAGGCTTGGGGCATTTGATGTGGGATTTGGGATCAGAGTTTGGTGGTTTGGGAGTTACGTATTTTGTTTGGGGTTTTAAAGACCTGGAAATGGAACACCAGGTAGTAATGGGTATGATTTGCTTTAAGGACAAAGAACTGGTTAATGACTTTGAATTCAAAACATACATAAACTAGGTGCCAAGAACACAGTACGTGCATCTCGAAAAAGTTGGAGTAGATTCCCATACAGGAAAGGGTTGAGTGGGAAAGTTTAGTAACTGTAAAGAGGACCAAGAAAAATCTTATGTTTAGTTAACTTGTAGCCAAGCAATGCCACACACCAGTAACAGTTGATTGCTTTACCTTTTATTCTTCGTGTGTGCTTCTAATGTGCCACCGACATGATCTTTTCTTACCAAAGCTATGGTTTTTCACCTGGGCTGCACGTACACACAGAGGATCCTGCTGACTCTCGCTGTGATAGCCCCGGCCAGCAGTTGGTCTTGGAGTGAAGGCACTTGCAGCACGGCTGCTCCTGGGGCAGCTCCAGCCCAGCCCGGCATGGACAGCCAGCTCCACACAACCCAGGGTTTTGCTTCTCCCCCACGGCTCACTTTCCCCAAAAACTGCCTTACGGTGCACATCAGCTCACCCCAGAGCTCCTGTAGAGCTTTACAGGCCTGAAAGACCCACAGACTCAGGCACTTGGGGTAGTTTTTTGCTCTGACCTTAAACTGCAGAATAGCTTATAGCCTTACAGAAGACTAAAATTCATATGTGAGATCTTAGTCAGAAATAACCAGGGCTGTAAATATTTTCCAGGATAAAGAAGGATTATTTAGTAACAGCACGTCCCACCTCAGTCTCCAGCTGTTCTGCAGCACTGCTGTAATCATCTCATTTCCATAATTTCTGTAAGACTTCTCCCTTTACCTTTTAATTACACAGGTTGCTGTTCTTTACAGGTACTTGGACAGCTTTAAGTGTGGGGGCTATGGACTGTAGATCATAAAAGGAACACTTCAGTCTTATCACTGTGTAACCTCAGACCTTTTTCTGACTTACCATAAATGCATATATATTTTTAGCCAAAGGAAATCAAATGTCTGCATAATTAGATGAAAGTCCAGATTCAGCTTATTGAAAGGACAGCATCTAGAAAATTTGAGTCTCTTATGGACTCACTCCTGTTTTCATGGAGAAGAGCTGCCCTCTGCAGTAGATACATAGCTATTACCTGGACCCCCTTCCCTTTATGACAGCCACAGTAGCAGTAGCATTTTTTTTTTTTGGAAAATAGAAATTACTATCAAAAAATAGTTAGAAAGAGGTAGAAAATAAAAACTTTGCAGAAACAAAAGTTCTGTGATCTCTGTACATCGGTGCCAATTATACATGGGTGAAGCTATACATTGTAACCTTAAAATTACTAATGCTACTAATTGGATGTTTACTGTCTCTGGATTTTACTTAATGTACATTATCTTTTCTTCAGAGTTCTGAAGAACTGCAGCTTTCAGTAACCCACATCAAGCAAATTATTGGCATTTTAAGGGACTTCATACACTCTCCAGAGCAGAGAGTGATGGCTTCTACCATATCCAAGCTGAAAATGGATTTGGACTTTGACAGCACTTCCATTAATCAGATTCATCTGGTGCTGTTTGGATTTCAGGATGCGGTAAGTCCTTTTGCCTGATGCAGGGGTAGAGGAATTCTTCCTGGACAGCTTCATTCTTCCTCTCTCCTCTTCCTTGTTACACTGCTCATGCTGAACAGCCATTTTCTGCCCCAGTTCCTCAGAAGCTCCTGTGCTTGCTGGGGAGCGTGGGAGGATGTGGGCAGTATGGGGAAGACAAAGCCCTGGTAACTGATCATATGGAAGACTAAGAAAAGACTAAAGGTTTCAAGGTCAGGTTTTGCCTGATTCTTTTCTTGTGGATCACCAATGCTGATGGTTCCCTTCCTCTAGGAGGAAGGTGGGGTGTAGGTCCAGGCACTGGACGACCTGTGACCTGTTCAGAGGGGCACACGGGGCTGGACGCAGAGCCCTGATGTGTTGGAGCCTCAGTGAGCTTCAAGTGGGCTTTCCAAGGTAGGTCTTGAAGCCAAGGGTGCTGCTCGTGCGCTGACCACAAGCTCTGGTGTTCGTTCTGGATCCTACATTTATTTCCTTTTCTACCTCTCCTTGTACTGTAAGAGGGGCTCGAATGTCACAATCTGGGTACAGTTTGAGAGCTCTGGCCTAAAACTGTCAAATCTTCTGTGTAGACTTCCAAAGGTGGGAGTGTTTTACTGACTCATGCAGTTGTTAGAGTATAAAACTTCATCTACTGAAGAACAAGGTTCTCTTTCCTAGGCACAAGCAAATGTTGTTTGCGGCTACTTCTACTTGCTTATTTATTTATAGGTGAACAAAGTATTAAGAAATCATTTAATAAGGCCTCACTGGATGTTTGCAATGGATAATATAATTCGCCGTGCAGTCCAAGCAGCAGTCACTATTCTTATTCCAGGTAAATCAAAGCAGCTGAAAACAGTATTTTTTTTTTTAAAAGAGCTGTTTGCATATCAAAGAGTTATAGCAATTGCAACGGTTTAGTTGTTCAGTCTGTCAGCATGCCATTAACTGCATCCTATGTGCCACCACATCAAAGGCACAGGATCAGAATGTTGTACAGAAAGAAGCGTTGATCTGGAGGATTAATGCTGTACTTAGAGTACAAAAGCACAAAATGAAGAGATAACCAGTGGTTCTGCACCACCAGTGTGGTCCAACAGGACAAATAAAGGCAAATTAAATTCAGTCCAAGCATCTCTTGTAAGAAAGAAACTGACTCTGTACAACATTTTAATGACATAGGGGGTGGGTAACACTGCACAGGTCTGGTTATGTGTTCTGAGAAATTATTACTGAGATGTAGAACAGATGCAGAGAAGGGAGTGCATTAAATATGAAGAGGAGTGTGATTCTGGCCTACAGATGGATTGTAGGAAAAATCACCACCACCGAGAAGGAGGAGGATAAATGACTAAGACCTGTCTAGGAATAATTCAAAGCTGGAAATCTTCAACTAATTTTGTAACTCTTTGAAGTGCTGAGCACCCTTCCAGTATGAGAATGTTCTGAGAGCACTTAGTGATGGTGAGCCCTTTCAGTCCAAAGTTGCTTTCGCTTTCAAGCCAAATTGGCTATATTTTTTAAATTTTTTTTTTGGGACTTTGCAGGAGAAAAAGGGCAGCTATTCTTCATTGAGAAGGATGGCCACCTGCAGCAAGTTCTGAGAGAACTGGGATTAGAAATGCTACCTGGAAAAGAGGTGGCTTTGTAAACTTTTGTCAAAGGCATTAGGGAAAAACAACTTTTTTTTTTTTCTTTAAGCAACCTTTCAAGGATTTCTCAATACATTTATTAACTGTCTTGTTATTATTCATTTCATCACAAATGCATTTGTCCCTTTCACAGCTGTATTCTACAGCTACCTGCCTCTACTGGTGTGCTGCAGTTGAGCTATTACAGTGCCACTCACACTTACTTGAGAGCTGATGCCAGAGAATCTGTGGTCCAGCTCACGCAAGGCTTTGCCTCTCCCCTGATCAGTACCACAGTAAAGCACATCATGCAAACAGTCCACTTCCTAGACTAGATGACCTTTAAAGGTCCCTTCCAGCCCAACACATTCTGATTCCTCACCTAAAGCTTCCCCACATGCATAAGAACAAACCACAATGCCTCTGAAGACAGATATGTGAAGAAAAATTTCTTATTCTTACATTGCTTCCTTTACCAGAGCTTCGAGCTCACTTTGAGCCAGCATCAGAAGCTGATGGTGGAGACAAGGAGGGTGACGACGTGGAGGACAGTTTCCAGCCTGCTAACCAAAATGAGGCTCAGGATCCTGCTGTCACTTCAGGAGTCGGCACCCTTAGTTCTGTGGTGTCACATGAGTCTCAGCAGCAGCTCAGCCTGGAGTTGGACAGACTTAAACAAGAGACCTTAAGGTAACCTTCCTGTTAGAGGGCATGGAGTTATTTTCAGAAAGCCTCTTGAAAAGTTCTGGCTTGCTTTCTACAGTGACATGTATGTACGTACCATAAATACTGCTCACCTACTGCAATTGCCAGGTGGTACAGCCAACCTTCCATGAGCACAAATGCATTCCGAATACGCTGACAGCACTGGTATGATGGCTGAACGGCCTTCAGCACAACTTTTATTTCTGTGTAATTAAGTTTTTAATTGCAAAATATCATGTTGGATTTTGACTGTTAAGTAACTAGGCTTGTGCACCTGTGCTGGTTTCCTTCCTTCTTCCTTGGCTCCCTGGTGCCACCTGACCCAGCGACAACGCCCTCAAAGCTGTTCCTGCAAGGAAAGGCCAGAGCAGCTCTCTGCTGGCCCATGGGACAGGCTCCCCACTAATTAGCACAAGCAGAGCTCAGCATAGCCCCTGTCCTCCTTCTCATGGGTTACATTTGTATACTGCTGCCAGCATGTTAACAGCTGGAAGGTTCTGTTTTTATGGATGTGATGTAAAGCTGCAATCAGAAAGTCCCCAGTAAAACATCAGTGTTGTACCAGTCGGCAGTCATTTACAGTAGAAAGGCAGCAACTCTGCCCCAGGGAGGCTGCAAAACAATAGAAAAAGAATTCACAAGCTATTTATGCTAAATTCTGCAGAGATTAAAGCCTTGAACTGCCACCACTAAGCTAAGTCTCAAGACAACCAAACTGAAATCTGTAAAAGCCATAAAGTGTTTCTCGAGATAGCATCTCTGGAGTGTCTCTGTCCTTTTGTAGTCATTAAAAATTATATATTTTTTTTTTCAACTAGACTTATTCTCCGTGTGGTTGTGTTTCACCTCTCTTGTATGTTAACAGGCTTTTAGAAAACCTCGTTCAGAAGGAGAAAGAGTATCAGACCCTCTTGCGACAATCTTTGGAGCAAAAAACTCAGGACTTACACTTGCTTCGATTAAAACTTAAACCCAAAGGTATGAGGACGTACTGCATGCTTTGACAGTTGCGTGCAAATGTATTGGATCACAGGTTTGAAGGACAAGACCGTGTAGTTTTAAGCTTCGGTAGTCTGAAAACCGCCACTTTAGTCCTAGTTTTGAGGTGTATTAACTTACATGTTTGTTTTCTCTTAAAAGACTCCCAATGGTCTGCAGCAACTTTTAGAGGGAATGCAGACCCTGAGCTCATCAGCTGGCTGAAACAACAAGGAGCAGACTTGGATGCCATTAAGAGGGTAAAAAAAAAATAAAAATCAATTTTTAAAAAAAAAGGTCATTGTAGTCGATAATTAGCAATGTGAATTCAAAGACAGAGTATTAACTTAGGAATAAATTTGCCTTTTAGTTTGCTGAAGAAGATTATACACTAAGTGCTGTCCTTAATGATATCACTAAAGATGATCTGAGGTATCTCCAGCTGCGGTAAGAAAGTACTTCTTGGTTCATTGTTAAGAGCTTAATTAAAGCAGTTTGTAAAAAAACTCCTATTTTTAGCCATTAGGTTATTCAAATCCATCAGTTTTAGCTCACTGGCAACTGCTGTGAATTTCATCTCTGACTTTCTGTTAAAGTTTTTCATATCTTAACTGATGCAGCGTAACCACCACTCTGAGGGGGCTTCAAGCCATCTACATTTTGGCATTTATGAAGGTTGGGAGCTATTTCTGCACACTTCACGCTGATGTAATCATATGCAAAATAGGCATAAAGAACCTATGTTTTTCTGCCCATGACTCAAGTCCTTTCATCATTCTGTTAACCCCTGGCTGATCTGGAAGAAGTTTTTTTAGCTATAACAATGAAGTGTGGTGTTTTCTGTGTAACCAGCAGATCCTTGGGATTTCTAGAGGGAGCAAGAATTAAAAGTAACGAAGTAATGAAGATTGAGGGAGTTTTCCCCTAACTGCTCTTCTCCATTCTTCTTCATACAGGGGGGGTCTTGTCTGCAGAATTTGGAATGCAATATTAAACCACCGTCAAACATCTGGTAAGCAAGACCTCAGTGCCGAAGGTTAATGCTTCGGAAGGAGAACGTGAAATGGAAATAAGCAAATGAGAGATACATTCCTAGCACTTGAATTAGTAGATGTATATATATGTGTATGTACAACAGCCTTGCAGGTTTTGCACAACTATGTAGCTCGTCTGACCACTGTTGTAATACACAGTGAATAGCAACAGCTTTTAAGTCAGTATCAATGTACTTAAAATATTTATGGCAGAGTAATGGAGAAGCCAAATGCCTATCAATGTAATACAAAGCATCAGCTGAGGAAAAAACCCCACCTTTTCAGCACAATAGGTACCACAAGTGAAATGTATATAGCTTTTTGTATTAAAGCTGCTCTCACCGAACTACTAAGAAAAGCCTGCTGTGATGTTTTCATTTAGTAACTTTTCTGCAGCAAAGACATAGCATTTAAGGGGCTTTTTTGGTGGGTCATCAGGAAACAAAGCAAATGGACCATCAGATAAACGTTGTTGGAAGTTTATTTTTTAATTTTTTTTTTTTTACACTGTATATAACACATACAGCAATCCAAAGAAAAGTCAGTAAAGCAAATATATAGCCATTTAAATAAACCACTGCTTTCTCATAATTTAGCTCTCTTTCTGAAACAACATTCAGCACATTTAAGAAAATGCCTACAGAGGTGGATTTTCCCTGTGCATTTCCTGTTTTGAAAGAGCTTTTAAATAAGCTTAAGGGTCGGTTTTGAGTCATTATAGTTCCTGTAACAGCATTCACTTACTCTTACGAATAAGTTACACCAACAACAAGGCCTTTAGCTGACAGACTTGTACCTTATCCACTGGTTTGGGCCACGCACTTCAAAGGGTGGCTCATTGAAGTAGATGTGGTTACCCAGTTCTTCCAGTGGTGGCTCTGGGTCAGTGGTAGCAAACTGAGCAGCTTCCTCAATCTCCTTCCGTACTGCCACATCAATCTCCTAAAACAAAACCCAGGTGGTCATTAGAAGACAGATAAGAAAAACCTTCCTAATTTTCAATTTAAACACAATCATATGATTAAGTATTGGTCAGAATACTTCATTGACAACACTGTCTAAAAACATAAATCAAAAACCTGTGAAAACTCCCTCTCTACTAAACTGCAGCATTTGTCTCTCTTGGATTGTACCAGTAACTTACTGCCAGAGGAACACAACCCCTCTAAGCCTCTACATTTTCAATTCCAGTTCTGCGAAACACCAAGAGCGTCAGTGTCAATTTTTTTTAAAGCAGAGCTGATGAAGGCATTTATAAAATTTGCTTAGAGGGTTCCTGGAATCTTCACTAGGATTTTTCACTATTGATAATTTCCCTTTCAGTGACTTAACTCCTTCCTAGGGAGTCACAAAAGCCTGGGTAATTTTGATTTCTACATGTTAGTATATCATAGGAGCTGTATTTAACACACACGGACACTCCGCTGAGTTAACCTCGCCCAAAAGCAAAACACCTTTCCAGCAGAGTGCAACTTTTGTCAGTTGGCTTGCAACAAAATGTCATCACCAGTAAAAGCGACCTTAAAATAAACTTTAAAGACCCTCAGAGAACAAGTGATGCGTGCTGCCCTAGGTTGTGCTCTTCAGAGATCATTAGCACGTGAATGCTCAGAAACTTCTTTCAATAGCTACAAAAAAGCCGTACCTTTAATTCTTCAATGCTTGCAAGATTATTGTTGACCATTCTGTCCTTCAGCAAAGTAATGGGATCACTTTTGCTTCTCACTTCTTGAATTTCTTCTCTAGTACGATAGCTAGGAGCAAGACAAGCAAAGACATGAACGTCGTCAGCGGTGTCCTTAAGCACACCATAAAGTCACACTGAAAGCAGAATTCGTTAATAGAAAGTACAGAAGTTTAACTGACTTTGTGCTTGTTTTAAAACTAAATCTCCTGATACTACAAGTAAAACAAATTGTGTTACACGGCCACGATTATTCACGAAATGAGTGATCTGACTGATCACAGCAATTTCATCATCACTTTATATGCACTCTGCAATGGATTTAAACATTCAATACAAGAGTTCAAGAATTTTGACCACCAGCACTTTTTTGGTACCAGTGAATGCCAAGAAGGAATATCCCGTTACCTTATTCCAGGGTCACTCATGCTGTGGCCATGGTAACGGTACGTCTGTAACTCCATCAGAATAGGACCCTTAAAAAGAAAAAACAATACTGAGATTGTTACCAAATAGAGTGACAAGTTCGTTGTTACAGCAGCAAGTATTTGCTATAGGTGTGTGGCACCACTGATGAATGATTAATTCCCTGTTTTTTCTCAGCTTGATTTACATAATATTATCATAACAAATAAAATGAAACTTAACTCTTTTCAAATGAACGCCTGTGTTGCTACTGTAAGAATTTATTCTCATGTTCTTACTGAGCACCATTAAACAATTTCTTCCCTTCCAATGTCGTTCCACCATCACTGAGACTATTTCAGATTGCCTGTTGTTTCACACTAAGTTGTAACTCACAGAGTCTTATTCTTCTGTGTGAACATTATTTTTTCTCTGTTTTATGTTCCCAGCACACACATTATTTCACCAAATATTAAAAATCTTCAAATACAGCATATCATACTTGGGTGAAAGGTGCTAACGCTGACTCACAAAACTTTTGTTTCCCCTTCCATTTGCAGTATATACAGAATGATCCTGCTTTCCATGATTCTTCCCCAAATTAATCTCTTCACAAAGAACACAACTGCCTGAAAGTCAAAAAATCCTTCACAACAGAAGTTAACTGGGGTAGAAATGGGGAAAAAGATGACAGTATCAGGAAATATACACGTTTTTAAATGTATAGTATAACACCAGTTGAATGTTAAAAAATTCTAACAAAATTAAAGAACCAGCCACTTGCTTTCAGTTTCAATACTGTGGGGAAAAAAAGAAAATAAGGGTCAAAGTTTCAACAGTGACTGAAGAAAATGGGCTAGATAAGGAATTTTTTATGCAGCAGTAATCCGGCTGAGAATTTCACCTAGGGAGAAGGAATGATGACTGCAGACTTACTTTTCCAGATCTACAGTGCTCAGCTGCAAATTTTGCTGCTTCTCGAACGCAGAGAATATCCATGCCGTCCACCTGATAAACAGAAAATGCAAGTTGAGGAAAAGAAAATGCCACACTCCTGAACTTCCAATTTCAACACTTCCACAAACGCAATAGGAATTGGTTCAAATTCTCTACAATTTAAAAAAATTATAAATAGGTTTATTTATAAAAAACATACATATGTATGTATGTAATGTGCATGTGTGTGCACACACATTCCCCTCCCCAAGTCCAGCCCCCTCAAAAAAAGAAAGCTGTGGCTGTACTCACCCTGAGGCCTGGAATGAAGTCTCCTCTTTTGTAGTAGTCGGTACTGGCTGCAGCTCTTTCCACCGATGTTCCCATTCCGTAGCGATTGTTTTCACAGATAAAAATACACGGCAACTTCCATAAAGCGGCCATATTGTACGTTTCAAATATCTGGCCCTGAAAGAAAAAGAACCAGTTACATCTAGGTGGGGAGCTCAGCCCTCAAGTCCTGAAAAACATTCAGTTGTGGAGGTCTAGCCAAGAGAAGTTTTTAGTATTAAAACTGATCTGAAACCAGCCACTTGCTGCTTTTTGGAATAAAAGAGAAGCTACACTATGTAAGGTAACTTTCATCTCTACTAAAAGTTTACAGAACTTAATTTTTAAACCTATGTCAGTACCGGTGTAGCACACAACCTTAACTGAAGTGTGTGAGCAACAGTTACTAAAAAACCCCTCACAATTAATCTGTCAGGGTGCTGCTACAGCAAAGTACGAGTAAAGTTTGACCACTCTGGCTGTATCAGCTTTCCTACTCTAAGTCAGTCAAAGACAAGGAAAAACAAGACCCGAGATCTCCACCTGTGTATTGAAAGTGGGGAATTACACCAGGAGTACACTCTACCAGTTTTATAAATGGCTTAATGTCTCTGCCGATAACACCAAGAGACTGGCCAGAATGTCAATAACAAGTGGCTCTGTGAGCTGCTGTCCTCTTCTCTGTCTTCAGAAAAGTTACAAGTGACATGTTTCTCCCTATTAGGCAGCACTGTGATCTTCACTGCTACTATTCACAGCTCTCCTTACAGCGCTGAGGCTTCAGGGTATCACACTTGGGTGAGCTCTGTGCAACTAGAAAGAGGCCAAGTGTAACTGGAAACCCTTCCTCCCATGACCCATAACAAACCATTAGCCCCACTCCCTGAGTATCTAGAGCACTCCAGAAGGAAAGGAGCTGAACAGCCTTCCCTCCACTCCAGTGACAAGGGCAGAAAAATGGGGACAAGGAAGGACAGACGTACACAGGTCCAAAACATGATTAAAAAAAAATCCAAGCACGTGCTACATTCCTGGTACAGAAAGGGCATCTAGCAATGAGCTGTGTAATTGCTCATCTGAATAACCCCTCTGAAGACTACACTGAAACACACCCCTACTCAAGTGCCTAAGACAACACAAGTAAGAGGTACTAGCATCCAAAAGTTGCAAGATACCTGGCCACTGGCATGAAGTTTGTCTCTGTGAACAGCACATTACAACAAAAAGCCTAAGAGAAAATGCATCAGACTGTAGGACAGCGGGGTCCTTTATTAAAGCACTCTTGCATCAGAAAGCCCCTCAAAATCTTGGCATAAATTCGGGCAGCAGGTACTGCAGAGCTCACAGTTCACAGAAGGAAAACCAATTGCCCAGTCACACTCCCCAGAGACGCACCAGGCAAAGCTCACTTACCTGATTGGCTGCACCGTCCCCATATAACGTCAGACAGACTTCATTTTTGCCAAAGTATTTACAAGCCAGCGCAATCCCAGCTCCAAGAGGAACCTATCAGAGCACAGGACAAACCAAAATTTTAGAACAGCACTCACAAGAGTTGGAGATAGACAGCCTGTCAACTGTAAAGAGACATTTACACTGTTAACAAGCTGTTACCAGCCCAATTCCGTTTGTTCCAACCTGTACTGCAGCCAACATATAAACCTTGACCACATTCTCAACTGGATTTGGTTTTGCTACAGTTCACAACACAGTGAGCAAACCAGAATAAAGATATAATAGATTTAATAGCCGCAGAGCAATGGTATCTGCATACAACCTCTCGCCACAAGAATTGAGAGGAAACACTGGCGCAGGACACGAGTCAAATTCAACTTGTGCTTTAAAGTAGAAGTTGTGTTTATACCTGAGCACCAACAATACCATTGCCACCATAGAAGTTTTTGGTATACATATGCATTGATCCTCCTTTTCCCTTCACACATCCTCCTTTTCGACCTGAAACACGAATAACAAGCAATTTATTTTTTTGGAGGAAAATTACTATGCTAATGGGAACATTTAATTCAATTCCTAAAGGTCGTAACTCAGATCATGTTGCTGTTGTTAGATTGATGTGGGGTTAAGACACAGTGGCCTGTCCTTAACAGTTAAATGTATCACAACACAAAAAAGAGAAAGGGGAGAAAGCAAATGGCAATGAAAGCATAATTCAGGAAATACAGAATGAGATTAAGAAATTTTAAAACCAACCAAGAAGTTTCAGTGTCCTGCTACAGAAAAGCCCTTTCTGATAAATACAGTGTTGTCAGCATGGTCTTTATTTCTCATATATTTAATTTGTAATAAGAGCTACATAGTCCTTATTACTTTTGGCTTCTGAAAGATACGTATGAACACTGTTCCAAATTAGTTGCAATAATCCACACTTGTCTTCCCTGTGATGATAACCAGAAGTAAAAATTACAGGTAGGACATTAAAAAAATCTCCAAAAAAATCAAAGAAAAAGAACTACTATCAGCTCCCCATCCCAGGATAACCCTCAAAAAGTCACCTATCCCAGCTTTATTCAAGCTGCAGTTTGAAGATACGAAGTCCGTGGAGCATTACAACAAACCCTACTTGAACGAGCTGCTCTGAGAACACAGAATTTTTCAACGGCCCTCTATTTCTATTTCTATTTCTATTTCTAATGTCTTGTTACTAGCCACATAGGCTTGTATTTTTTTTTCTAATAAGCACATCTTGTTTGGTTGTTTTTTTGTGGCCTTAACCTTGGTGTTCATTTCAAAAGCTGAATGCTGGATCTCTTTCTGGAATTTGTACTTCTTTTTCTTACTTCAGATCATTTCTACTATTGGTCTTTCCCATACCTTTTGTATCACAGAATCACACAGAATGTTTGGGGTTGGAAGTGACCTCTGGAGATCATCTAGTTCAACGTCCCTGCTAAAGCAGGATTGCCTAGAGCACGTTACACAAAATTGCATCCAGGCAGGTTTTGAAAGTCTCCAGAGACAGAGACTCCACAACCTCTCTGGGCAGCCTGTGCCAGGGCTCTGTCACCCTCACAGTAAAGAAGTAGTTCCAAATGTTTAGCTTGAACCTCCTCTTTTCCAGTTTGTGACCACTGCCCATTATCCTGTCGCTAGACACCCCTGAGAAGAGTCTGGCCCCATCCACCTGACACCCACCCTTTAGATATTTATAAGCATTGATGAGATCCCCCCTCAGCCTCCTCCAGGCTAAACAGACCCAGCTCTCTCAGCTTTTCCTCATACAGGAGATATTCCAGTCCCCTCATCATCTTAGTGGCCCATATGCTTATGAACTGGTTTCACGTGAGCTTTTATGAATTTCATCACCTAGGGCCAATGCAAAAAACCAGAAAGGTCTAATCAGAAAATTACTTCTCTTGAGTGCAATTTAACTTCAGTAATCTCCTTCCATTTCTTGTACAATCCCTCCTTGTATTTTAGAAAATATTTAAGAACTCCTGACTGACTAGTGTAACTTTTTGCTATACTTTCGACTTCTCTTAGAACACAAACCCATTTCTGAGGGAATCATCAATTCTCCTGAAAAGTCATTTTCCATAGTTTGTTTCCTGTAGAATCTTTACCTTCAAGTCTTATTTTGTGTGACTCCGCTTCCCACTCCTTCAAAAACTTTTTAATTCTTTCTTTTCCTGGTCCTCATAACTCAGACTGTCCATCAGTTTGGCATTTTTGGTCTAGATCTTTGTCTATAAGAACCAGCGGCAGCAGGACTCCTCTCTAAAAACTTGTCCCAAGCATCATTTCTTGGAACAACAGTCTCTGCCCTACGGCTGGTCTTTTCCGGTTAAAAAAACCTGCTAAAACCAAGCATAATTCTATAGAAGATGATGAAAAGAAATAAAGAAAAAACCCACAGCACCACTGATATTTGTAGTTTCAGGGCCAATAGTGGGCTTCAGTCATGACAATCTCCTCATTTACTTTCTCTTACCAGTATACAGTGACAGTTGGGAAGTCCACTAGAGTCTGGGCTTTAGCGTATGTTATTAAACAGGCATTCTTAATGCACACGTGCATTCCTAGCAAACAAAATCATACTTCTTCTCTATCTCCAAAACATTATTTCCTATATTCATGTTTCCAGCATGCAAATTGTCAGATCAAGTCTTT
The DNA here is from genome assembly GCF_000703405.1 of Apaloderma vittatum. Classification (NCBI taxonomy): domain Eukaryota; kingdom Metazoa; phylum Chordata; class Aves; order Trogoniformes; family Trogonidae; genus Apaloderma; species Apaloderma vittatum. Next base: position 5,230 of record NW_009710440.1, on the reverse strand, counting down.
ATTATACCAATGATTCATACAAACCCCTCTGTTCATTTTTCACTTCTGGCATCCGTTCACAGATCTCTAAAGGTTCAGCAGGCTGATCCTCTCTTCTCTTCCCACAACCCTACCATGAATTTCTTTATGTCACTCAACTGCTTCTGAAGCCCCGATATACTTTGTGCATCAACATAATTTTGAATTTGAATGAAACATTCTGACACAAGTACAGCAGCGTACAAATCCTCATTTTACTTAGCACAAACCTGTCAATTCAGCGAGAATTTCCCGAACAGGCACTCCTCGTGCATAGGTAAAGCCATGAGCTCTGTAAGCCGTTATCACATGGTCTGTAGGCTTTATGGCAGCTTCAAGGCCTACACAGCAAGCCTCCTGTTTAGAAAGGAAAAGTCAGCTTCGTGATGAAGAAAAGCACATGGCTTCCACAGTCCGTAGTGCAGCAAGGGCTAGCTATGATCTCCCCCTACATTAAACATCAGCAGGAGACAGGAAGAGCACAGGTACTGCCCTAAATGCCAAGGGACAGCAGGCTGGGAGCTGCAACAGCCTCCAAATGTGTTGAATTGAAGATACTGCAGTTGCTCATTCCTCACATTCAGGTGATCTTCAGCTGCACCTTGCCTTCTCTCTCTTCCTGTTGCTGTCCCAAGATCTCAAGGGCTCCCTTGTGCGCTAAGACATTATTTTTGAAGAAACAGTGAACTAAATTGTGAATCCAGCTACCACTTCAGATATCATACACAGATACTCAGTTTTCGATTTACTCTTCACTCTATTCAAATCCCTACATTAAGTAAGGTTAGACAATATAAAACCTCTTGGAATTAAAAAAATCTTACCTGACCATCATATAAGTGGCAGAAGCCACGAATAATCTTCTGCTTGTACAGCTGGTCAGACTTGAGCTCCATGCGTCGTATGGTCTGCATTGTCTTGTAGTAATGGAGCCCCTCCTCTCGAGTCATCACTGCTGTGGTACCAGGGCCTTCTTCCAGGCGATGGAGGTCACATTTCTGCAAAGTTGAACAAGTCATTAGTTCCTGAACATAGTTCCTACCAGCAGTCCTCACAAAATACTGGAAAAACCACATTTCCATCATTGTTGCATGACTAACACGTAGTAGGAGTCACAGAGGCTCAGTGAAGAGATAGGAAAGTTAGAGAGTTTCCTTTGTGAAACAGTTTGTAAGATCTGGTCCTGAGACTGGACTTCATCTCTTCTGCAAACAGTTCTAAAAGGCAGTAAGAAACTACTGCTGCACCAGGCACCCTCCCAGTCAAACCACCATGTATAGAGCATAACTTCCTGCTCAAGCTACAGACTCTATCGACAGAGTTGCACAGAAGGCTGGTTTTAGGTACCCACGGAAAATAAAAATAATTAAAAAAAATAAAATCAGTCAAGTTCAGCAGAACAGACCAAACAAATCACTCTGTCAGTGCTGATTAAATGGCCAGTATACTACTATACAGATTAATGACCGTTTATACTAAAGCAAAGTCTCTCCAGAGCAAATCCACTGACACCCAGAAGGGTTTGATATAACACACATGCACACCACTCCCAAGACAGCTCTTCAGAGTTCACGTAACAACAGAAAACTAAACAGTCTTGTTGTAATCATAGAATCACAGAATGGCCTAGGCTGGAAGGGACCTTAGAGATCATGTAATCCAACCTCCCTCTCATGGGCAGGGACGCCTTTCAACCAGATCAGGCAACACATGGGGACCCAACGGGGATCAAACCCGCGACCCTGGTGTTATTAGCACCACTCTCTAACCAACTGAGCTAATCAATACAGGACCAAATGTTAAACCTTGCATCTACCCAGAAAAGACTTTTCATATAAATATATTTTCCCTATCTTCTGCCATCGACAAACAGGGAACGGTAAAAGAAAAACTAAGTCATTTCTTTCATTGTTTGTTTTATCAATTCCTGAACAAAAAGCCAATGGAAGCATCGCATTTTCCTAAGATCTAGCCACTGCGGAAGGCTGACAGAACACAGCACACACTTTTCAAGCAGCACCAAGGCAAGCATTAAAAAGGACACTGTATTTTTAACTCCAAAATCCATATGGACCCAACTGCACATGCAGGATACAGTACCTACAATTCCATAAACAAAAGGGAAATGGAAAGAAGGGTAGGCAGCAAACATGAGCTATTTGTTTTAAAAGCATTAAGGAAACATTAATACTCTTCCCCTCAGAACAGAAAAGGTTCTTTAGCTCCTTTGTAACTCCATTCTCACACTTGCACTGCAGTATTACGGACACAAAGAATCACAACTTCGTGCTCTTAATAAATAAATAACATTACTCCACACTGCCAAGCACAGTACTTCCAGCCCCCTTTTAGAAATCAGGCCAGATACTGAGGAGTCTGGTTCTGGAAATTCAAGCAGTATTTTTCTAATTGAAAAGACAAGGGGGCAAGTCCATCATGTCAAGATCACAGAGTATGCCAGTATTAAGTGTTCAGCTGCTTTACCTTAATTTCAAATGTAGCTTCATTTGCAAAGTCTCCATAGTTACGCGACGCTACCATCACTCGAGATGCCTTAAAAAAAGAAGACAAAAGCAAGACATAAGCAACCTTTTGAAATAATTATCAAGCAAAAGTAGGTGAATCCTGAAACAACTGCTAACAGTACTCCCAAACTGAAGTAACTTGTGAATTAAACTCACCAGTGGCATATCCCTAAAATACTAGAGAAGTTTTATCTGTATATATGTGCTAGAAGTCCTTTAAAACTCACTGTTTGAAAATAAGATTAGACAAAAAGGACCGACTGTTAAATTTGTAATATCCTTGAAAAAGACTGAGGAGCGCCAAAGCCACAAAAATAATTTTTTCCTTCACAAGCCAGATTACTTATATGATTTTGATGGCTCTCTGTGCTGACTGAAAATTTGCCTTGAAAGAATAAAAATTCTTTGGAAAAACAAAACAAAACAAAGCAAAGTAGCATATGGTTTCTGGAATATGAATTTTTCCTTTCAGTAGGAAGAGAATTTGGAGGAATGAAAGGCACTAACATTGAAGTAAGACAGTACCATTGAAGTGGGTAAGGCACAGCCACTACTTTAAAATGACAGGGAAACATAAAAGGTGGAATATGGAAGGATACATGAAATACAGAGCAACAAAGAGGCAGCATGGTAGGAAAGAGACAAGAAGTGTACTTAAATAAACTACTGTTCTGTCTTAAAGAATATGCACAGCTATTAACTAATGAACAACTGGTATTCTGGGGTAACTTTAGGGAGTTTCACTGCAGCACCAGATGCAATGCTCATCTGTCCATGCATGTTTTGTGGCCAGTGTAAGGAATGCAGCACAGCTGTAGTGGCAACATTGTATTGCCAGTTAAGTCACACATAAATTTCAGCAGCTCATTCAACCATGGAATTTGTGTACATTTAGCTGAAGGTTCAGTCTTTCAAACTCTTGAGAATGCTCAGGTCAACTCCTTCAAAAAAGGTCTGACTGATAGGGGTAAGGCTTGGGGGAAAAAAAAAAGAAAGCCAAGAGAAATGTCTCAATCCACCTTGGTTACCTGCTCTGTTGCAGATTTGATTCAGCAATCACAATCCCCTCCCTCCTCTTACCCTGTTATCAGACTAAATATTGAGAGTTTTTAATTTAAACCAGGTTTCTACACTTTTTACCACAATGCATCAGCACCATCAGTGAGGAAAAGCTATTTTACTTCCAGAGCTGGAAATAAATCAGGAGTTTGGAATTTCCAGAATCACTGGACACTGAGGTTGGAAGGGATCTCTGTAACCCAACTCAGGTCCAACCCCCCTGCCGTGAATATGACATAAAAGCAACACTGAGGACTCTGTACACAAATTCTAACACATGGCCAGTACACGTATCAAAACCAAACCTCAAAAATACTGATTTAGGCCTTACCTCACTAACGGCTCCCTAGGTTAGCAGCATTTGGAAGGAAAAAAGAAAAAAAAAAAAAAAAGAAAAAAGAGAAAAAGAGTAAGTAACTATGACAAAAAGGTAGGGGAGAAGTCAGCAATTACCCAACTGGAACACTCTAAGAGGTAGTTTCCTTACAGGTAAACTCTGTGTCAAAGAAATCCATCTATACACTTTGCAATATGCTCAAAGCATATACAAAATACTGGATTAAGACTACTTCTATTTATTTGGTAACTTATACCTTCACTATAAACATATAGGAACAATTCAAGATAAGTACTTACATCTCTGGCAATCACTAGGACCAAAAAAAAAAAAAAAAGATCTGTATTTAGATATGCAAACCAGATCTAGTTTGGAATTCCAGGAAAATGCAGTGTGTCAGGAGAAGGCCAAGTACTGGCAGTAAGGGGCTAGTTTTTGGCACCCATATTTGAAAATTTTAATATAATATTTTACTTGGAAATTAGGAAATACTTTCAGATATATCATCCCACTACACAGACGCAGAGCTTCTGGTAAGGCTGCTCTCTCATGTCATTCTCATTAATCCAGTTGCCCATTTGCTTTTTCTACAAGTGAATGCTTATGTTAAGCAAGCTGCTTCAGAGCACACGTAGAGTCACAGATTTGCTCTCAGTGTCAAAAGAGCAACTGACTTCCAATTACCAAAAAGCACCCTTTAACACTGACTTCATCTTCTAACATTTTTTTTATTTTAAACAGGGTAAATTTTTCCTCATGGCCATTGTTGTTATAAGGGGTTAAGGAGAACGAAGAGGTAAAAGTAAGTTTTTCTTTACACACAAGAGACAAAACAGAACAAATGACACACTTATGCAAAAAAACCCAACAACAACCCCAAAAACTTGGGAGAGAAGAAAAGGGGCTGTTGTTTGAGCAGAGGAAAGCAAAGCAGTTCAAGAAAACCAGATGGCTGAATTTCAAATGGCACAAAAAAAGTACGTTTATGATCCTGCTTAGGATCTGACCTGTGCTGACAGTCAAAGTATATATATGAATAAAAGAAAGAAAATCAAAGGGCCCAGAAAAGGGGTTTCAGAAGCAAATCAAAACATTCAGGAATAAAACCATATCTGGGACATGGCTTAGTGGTCATGGTGATCTCGGGTTGACAGCTGGACTCGATTACCTTGGAGGTCTTTTCCAGCCTTAATGATTCTCTCCTTCTGCCCTATGGCTTTATGTGCCCTAAACCCGCAGGGAGCACGGAGGTCACTGCGCTCACACTGACGGTCGGGCTCCGGGCAGGGCA